>NC_072739.1:115607911-115795459 GCF_026930045.1 Uloborus diversus
TTAATTATCGCAAATTCTCTTGTGATGTCTTCATGCGCGTAAACTTGCGTCACTCAAAAACGTTATGAAATAGTAAGTTGAAAACTCATACGTACGTAGTATGATCTAAAAGTTCGAGGACAAGTTGTATAAAACCTTACCCTGAATAGTTCACATTACCGAAGCACATCTATCAACAAAATGGTCACCTTGGACGACTATGCACTTCTGCCAACGTTCGTATAGCTTTTAGAAGCACTCCTGGAAGACATTTTTCGCAACCTCCCGTAAGGCCTTTCATGTTGAAGATGCACAGTTCGATTGGTCAATACTCTGATATGACAAACAAATAACATAATGTTTCGTCGGACTTAGCTCCGTGTGACTTTTACCTGTTCCCAGCTGCTTTTTTCCGTCAGAGAAGATAAAGCTGCATCATAGAAGGTAGCGAAAAATGGCTTCCAGGAGTGATTCCAAAAGTTAATTGAGCATTGGCAGAAGTACATAGCCCATCAAGGTACCTTTCGAAGCTGGATGTGAATCGGTAATGTGAACTATTCCGGGTAAGGTTTTATACTAGCTTGTCCCCGAACTTTTGGATCGTACTACGTACAATCTGTATAGGGTGTAGTTATGCTTCTCCTTTTTTGACTGCTGTATGATGAAAGAGAAAAAACAACAGCCAAAAAAAAAAAAAAAAAAAAAAAGAAAGAAAGAAAGAAAAAAAGTAAGAAGAACAAAGAGACTGTTTAATAACCAATTGATTTGTTGTTTTTTTTAAAATTGAACATATAACTAAGATTTCAATGATATTGTAATAATGTATGGATTTAGGTACACTAAACATAGTTAAAAAATATTAAATTATGTTGTGTAATCATTCAAAAAAAATAAAAAAATAAGAATAAACCTATGAAACCGTGAACAAATCACTCAATTAAAGTGGAAAGATTGCACGTAGACATTTTTTAGTCATCAAATTAAACAAAATAGGTAACAGATAAATAGCAATATTAAACCATAATAGGAATATTTTTGTACTTATTTAAAATTTATGAATAGAAAAGTTTGTATTTTTCATAAAAGCTATAACAGTGACATAAGTTTTGCTAAAAAAGAAATAGCCATGAAAAGAGCGAGGTTCTTAAAACGCAGCTACAATAAACGAACTCAATATTTACACCAAGTTAATAACTGAATACATATACTACTTGATCTGATGTTTGCACATATAATATTTAACAATTTGATTGTTTAAACTTTTATGAAGCTTTACAAACAAGTTCTAATTAAATTTGTCAATTTAACAATAATTTTCCAAAATTTAAAAAATTGGATAATAGAAAATCCTTGAAACTTTTGTATAAAAAACGAATGTAACGTATTCATTGACTTTTTATAAATACATAAAAATAATTACTTACATCAGAAAAAAAATCGATCGCTATTAATGATGCAAAAAAGTTGCCGCATTACGAAATATAGGTGAAACAAGCATGAGAAATACGCAAAACGACATTTCTTGATCAAAATAAATAATCGCTAACTATTTAAGAAATGCTTCAAACAACGAATGAGGGTTGGGGGGGGGGAGAATACTTTGATTTTGGAGTAACTCACACTTCCGAAGAAAAAATTCAAAAGTCCCTTTGATTTCCGAATTATGTCACCATTCAAAACGTCTTTAATCAATTTCTTACATTAAATTTCTAAATTCTTTCTAAACAATAGATAAAGCTTGAGAAAAAAAAAAAATCTCTAGTTTTATGAATGGTGTTAGTTTTAAACAACTCGGAAGTACAACTAGAGTTTAATTTCAGAAATTGAGACAGTGGGAGGAGGGACACGCAAGTGTTCTCGGAAATTCAAAAAATAGTCGTAAAGAATAGAGTTCAAAGTAATCATAAACATGGAGCAGAAAAAATCTTTTAAAACTTTCACCCGAGTTTGTTTTGACGTGCAGTGGCGAATTTAAAGTATAGCAAATGTTGCAATTGCGCGAGAGGCCCCATAACCATAGGGGCACCGTAGGAGTTACAAAAATGTTTATGATAAATGTTTTGCGACCTCTGTTATAGACAAATAGGGTCCCAAATGTATTTCGACGGGCGCTAAACTTGTAACCTCCGTTGAAGCAATACAGAAAAGACTGCATTACTGTGATTCATATTGCAAATATCGAAAAATTAAAAATTACCGTCGGTTCAACGGGAATCTAACAATAAGACACAAAAACCGGTTTCGCCATGTCATATTTGTTTCCATAGTCTCCAATTCGGCAATACATCACCAAATGATCGTTAGTCTGAGACGCTATATTAGTTTTGCATTGAAACAAGTAATTAATAGTCACAAAAAATAAGTAAATAGGCTTTTCAGAACACCGGATCGAAAACAAAAAGGGAAGTGCACAACTGGAACGTTCGCACACAACACATTCGAAAGTTTAACCTTCTACAGTTTACCATTTTTGAGTTATGACTTATGAGAGATATATACGTACATCCAGCTGCAAGAAACAACGCAATAATTAACTTGTTTGGTACCTGAATGCAGTATTAAAAACTCTTTCAGGGGTGACTAAAATAGAAATTCATACTAAAATTTAAGTAAACAATTTTATATGAAAACAATATACTTCCTTTACTTTGTATTAAAAAGTAAAGCAGCTAAGGTCCTTTTTTTGCAAAAACATCGGCCAATTCCATCGGCTTTTCGATGTATTTTATGGCCGATGGGCCGATGTTTCCTGCAATTTAGCATCGGCCGCCGATGCCGATGCCGATGGCTAAATTGCTGAACCATCGGCGCCGATGTATCGGTCGAGTCCTAGGAGTTAAGTGACTACACATTTTCAGTAACATGTTCTTTATTTTTATAGTTATCTAATCCCAATTAGAACTAAGCTTTTTTTGACATGATGACTTTTAATCTCATTTAACAGAAAATAACTGTCTAATCCTTTTCTCTGAACTGTAAAACGTAATTAAACTGTAAATGGGAAGGCAATAGAGGAAAATTGGAAAACACTATTACAGTAGCAGATGGTAGTTTTTGCTTTGCATTTAACTTTTTTTCACTATAGTCGTTAGTTTCGGAAAAGGCGCCCAATCGACCAGTTAATGCCAAACTTTGTCAGTTGTTGGAATGTACTGCATTGGATAGCTTTTATTTTGTTCGAAACCACCCTTCCTTGCTTATTCCTTTAATTAACAGAAGATTCCCATTTGCTCCCAGAGTTCAGTTTTTACATTATCATTACATTGTTCGCGAAAAATTCAGTTCTAATGGCTCCGATACTTGGAGTACAAAAGTGTCTCTTTGCTTCATTTTATTTGATAGAGAAGATATAGGATACTATATGAAATGATTTTTAAGTTAATCCAACTAGTGTTAAAAAAAACCTACTAGAAATTGAAAGACTAATTCTTAAAGTTTTTAACCTTATATCATAGTCATCCTATATAGCCTTATGTCATAATTTTATATCATAAAAAGAGACATAAGGTATCTAGCTGTTATAATTATTCGACTTTAATCTTGTTATTCAGATAATCGTCTAACGCATTGGCAATACATTTTTAGAGGAAAAGATATTATTATATTCCGGATTATGTTTAGAATATAAAAAGCAATTCGGTGTACTACATTTTTGCAATGGGTGCTGGAATATAGTTCTATTATAAATATAGTTCTTTGGCTTTGCAGAAATGTTTGTGAAATATTTCTCCATGTCTAATTTTGCGCATGAAACATTTTCTCTTTCATTGATTTGCAAAAGGGAACACTACTGATGTATATTTTCTATAGTTTAATGATTTTGTTCATTCTTGACTTCCAGATTAAATTAAATAAATTTGCACTCCTGACAAAAACGACATTATCGAAGTACAAAGTAAAATAAATTTAACCATTTTTAAATTTGCTTGTAATTTAAGTTTTTTGCCCCGCAATTTAAGAAATATTTAAATCATAATCTGAGGTACAAATGACATAGTAAGTGTGAGGATTTTAAAACTCAAATGTAGGTTATATTAGTTACAGCTAAAGCCCAAAAATTCAAAAACATTCACAGAATCATCAATTTGAAGAATATCATATCTCTTGGTAGTTTGTCTTAAAAGGAAGTATTTAAAACGAACTTATCTTAAACGTAACCTAAATACTTTCTCAAACTATGTAAATACATGCATAGTATTTAGTAGCAGCTTTTCCTTAGGTCATTTGTTCTTTTTTTTTAGACACTAGCTATAAAATCTCTTTTATCTTTTCTTTTTTGCCGCTGACGTCACAGCCTGGAGTTCGATTCGATATTGACGCATTCGAATATTAATTTCTTCGATGTTTATATGTATATTTTTATATTGCTTACTTCTTTATTTTTGTTATAAAAATATAGATTTTTTTTTACCAGTTTAAAGAAAGTTTTTATTCCCATTTTTTTTTACAAAGCCCTTTCTCCAAAATTTGTTTAGTTTGAAGTTCTTTTTTTTCTGAAGTTCACAGATTAGATAGGTAAAAATAACGAATTTTTTTGTACTATTCCAAGCCTTGTGTTTAGATTTGTATGTTTTTACTGGCGATATTCCGATGCCCTGGCCAGGCTACGTCTTTTGTCGGTGCAAAAAATTTCTTAAATACTAGGTGAACACAGAAAAATGTTTATATATTTTTTGTGCCATTTTAATTAAGTAAACACGCATTTTTTTCCTGATTTTTTGTTTTTATTTGGGAAAAGGACTGGTGGTTAGGTTAAAAGTAGAGTGAGATGAGGTAGATAAGCTATAGATGAATAAACACATAGAGATTATTATGTATAGAATATACATAGATAAATAATTATACCTAGACGGACAGTAAGATATAAGGAAAATGTATTGTTCAAATGAATATTTATGTCTCTACATAGCATTAAACGAAGTCTTACAAGAGCGTTTGTTTGTTTGAACGTGCAAAACTCGAGAACTACCCGACTGATTTTTCTGAAATTTTCAGTTTGTTTCTTTACGCCCAGAAAAGCTTCACAGAACAATTCAAAAAAGTTCGATAAATAGTTCTTTTTTATTTCAATTTAGACTCATTTTTTTCATACATTTCGAATTTGGGGGTGAAAAAACTCTCTGCACATAGGAATATTAAATATCGATGGAAAGGGAAGATTTTTCTGCGTTCTATGAAATTTGTTTCAATTCTTTAATTTAATTATGGCGGGAGTTATTCGAGTTTTTAACTCGATTTTCTCAAGACTTTGATGGATTTCAGTCGCTACTTTCTTCATGAAAACTAATAATAAAAAGATGAAAAAAAAAAAAAAATGTCTCACTGTTTTTGTTTTCAACACCAAGGGGAAGAACGATTTCTTTACTCCAGATCTAATTCGACACAAGGTCAAAGATTGAGTTTTCTCTCTCAATTAGAAAGAAAGTTACAAGCGAATTAACCTGAAGTTCAAAAATCCCTCCTCCATTCAAGTTACAACTGTTTTAGTTCGTGTTGCTATGGTTACGCCTTTTAAATCCTTCGTTTCTTTCTTTCTTACTAAAAAAATATTTCATTTTGTAGCGATCTACAACTTTGCTATGTTAAATATAATAAGGAAAATGCCTAAGGAGGGAGGACGGCGCCAATAGGGAAAAAAAGAATCTTTCTTTTCATTTCAGAGTAGGAAAGGAAATTTACATTTGATTGCGCTTTTTATTTAACTTTATAGCACGAGCAGAGCCGTGAGGGTACAACTAGTAGATATATACAGCTTTAAAATACTACCATGCAGTTTAAACGGCATAAAAAGTGAAACGACACATGTAACCGCTTGCGGCTGGTTAATATAACAAAATAAGGTTAAATCAGGTTAAATATAACTGTTAAACTGCCAGGTAATTATAACTTTGTCACATGAAAACATTTCTAGCTTAATTTAAACGACAATAAAAAAAAAACTTCCTTTTTATGTAACCCTGTGTTTTAGGAAGAAACTACGCATGACTGCGAAGTAATTTTCACTTTAATACATATTCTTATCTATACGTCCTAATCTTTATGGCGCTAAATGTAAAGTATCCAAAACATAATACATATCACACACAACACTACGCATTGATAAACACCGAGTCGTGTTTCCTGTGAAAGCAAAAATAACGCAATTGTTTAATATTCCCGGCTTCATTCCACGACTAGATATAAACAACGCTAACAAGTTATCTGGGGACTGCTGTGTAAATTGTTTCAGAATACTCTCTTTTATGGCGCTATATTAAGTAGATTTCACACATTAGCTTGTTTTCGAGCTTTATGTATAAACACGAAATCAAGATTCGCAGCTATTAATGAATATGAGAGTGTTATGTCTTTCAAAATGTAATGAAAGAGGAAGTTATTAGCATGTCTTTATTTAATGTCCTATAAATCATGACGTTATTATACGTTAATTATTTTCTGTATTTGCTTCGGTGCTTGAATGGACCCGCAAAACAGTAGAAGGTAAGATTCTTTTAATGACTTAATTAATTTTTTTTAATTTAAGAAACTTTTAATTTTTTTTTTAATTTGAGCGTTGGTTTGTGTAAAGGTTATGATATGAAGAGAAGTATTTATACTGCGGCAAAAAAAAGTTATTTATACAAATTTAAGAAGGATTTAAAAGCATTCTCGTTTAAATTATTATCATATGTAATGTACCTATGAAAGTTAAGGTGGATTTACGGATAGGTATTCACGATGTTGCAAAGAAATAATAATTAATTCGTATAACCTTCCTCGTTTAAACTATTGTGTCACATAGCACCGAGGGCAGTAGGGGAAACCCGGGCAACGTGAATACTTTAAGTTTTTCTTGATTATTGTCGTTTAGTCATAACTTTGGAAATTGAAACAAATGTTTATAATCATTCTTCGTTTAATGAACTTACGTAATGCAATAGCAGTTGTCCTTCATATTAATTACACTATTAGTTATAAGGCCAGTTTTCAACAATGGCATGAATATCCACTTTGTCCAACACCCCGGGTAAAGTGGATTCGGTACTTGGGCAAAGCCAACAACAATATTATTTGTCATAAACTAAGCATCAAAAATAAAATAACCATCAAAAAGTAAAGGAACATATAAAAATTTTTTTTTGCTACAATGCTAATTATTGTAGTTATTAAAAACAAAGAAATTAAATTTAAAAATAAAATAAACGTCGAAACTTAAAGGAACATATTAAAAAACATTTTTAGCTACAATACTTATTATTATATTTTTTACAAACAAAGATATTGAACTTAAATATAAATTTAGCATAGAAAATTAAAGGCTCATTAAAAACATTTTCCTACAATACTAATTATTATAACAAAGAAAGGAAACAAAAAAAGTTAACGTCCAAAATTTAGGAGCATATTTAAAAAAAAAAAAAAACATTTTTCTACTACAATACTAATCATTGCAGCTATCGCAAAGAAAATCATTACCATTTTCGAATGCTGAACACTTTTATGACACCACTGAGTACAAATACGACATTGTATCCAGTTTTCCATCGGCTGATCATCTTCTTCAATGAACATTTCATCATAGAAAATGCACCTTACATCATCAATTTTTTTTACTTCCTTCTTCTTATCATTATCTTATGCAGTCCTATGTTTTGTAGCAGAGATTTTTGATTTAGTCTTTTTGGTAGTGGTCTTTTTAACAGTTTTTTGAGAAGCTTTAGTCGAAACATTATCTAGTTACTTTATGATTGATTTTTCAAATTTTTGTTTCTGATTGTCCTTTATTGGAGTACTTGTCAGGAGTGTAGATCTCTGTAGCTTTCGCTTACGTGTTGTTATTGTTTTAACAGGCTGAGGAATAGGTCATAAAACTGAAGGACTGTAGTAGTTCTTAAAACATCTAGGTTTGGGTGAAGCGACCTTGGACTTATTCTGTTGTTTCATCTCCCATGGAAATATACGGACGGTCTTCAATGTGAGCATTGTCTTGAGATCTTAAAATTGAAGGACTTCCTGGTTCAGATGAAGTGATTTGTCATGACCGGGCATAGTAAATATGGTATCCACTTTGCCCTTCAGGTACATTTTTGAGGTACTAACAACCTATGATTACTAAACAACCAGAACATCTAAAACTCGTCGTCTACGGGATAGTTGAAAGCTATATAATCGTATATCAAATCCTACTCATGACAAAGAACATGTCACAAATAGTATTAAAGTCATAGATGGAACACTAACCTCTGTAAACTAATATTGTTTTCTCCAAAATACTTTGTTCGGTCACTGGCGTCGCATGACTCGAACTTGTCTTGATGTGTTTGCCGTACACGGAGTGGCAACAGGCGACCGTTGCTATGATAACGCGGCTGTCGGCCAACAAATTGTTTGAGAGTTATAGGCAAAATTCGCTTTGCACGGGGTATCCACTTTAGCCGGGTTTCCCCTAACTGCCAATTGTTAATTTTTTTTTTTGCCTTTTTTTAATCTGTTGTAAACTACCTTTATTGTACAAGGTTGCTAATTAGATTTCCGCTAAAACAAAAACGGGGGAAAAACCTTATTCTAACCTTTTCCTTTTGTTAAACAAACCGCGCTTCTTGAAAAACCTTTAAATACCATTTCTGTAGATACTACCCTTTTCCTGCCTACGGCAGTATAATAAATACATCAGCATAAATTTAGGATGAAAAAAAATATGATTTAACGTTGACTTTAGATAAAATCGAAAAGTTCTTCGTTTAAGTGATTATGTCATACCTTATGTCTGCATAATTTTAGCAGTTATGGAGATGTTTTTATGCAGTGAAAACAGTTAATTTATACAAATCTTTGAAAAAAAAAGCAATATCGATTAAGTTATCATGTCATGTAATGAATTTGAATAAATTTAGGATTTATGTTGAGGCATTGGATCAGCGGCAAACTTTTTAAAGTTTCTACAAACTTAAGAAACTTCTAATTTTTTCCCGTTATTGTGTCATATATGATATATCTGTGTAATATTAAGAATCATGGAGTTATATTAATTTATACAGTGGGAAAAATTTTAATAACTAAAAACACTTAGGTATAATGTATCTATATATATTTTAGATTTTTGGAAAGGTATTTATTTACAGTGGAAAAATTGTAAAAATACTTTTTAAATAAATTGTAATTATATTAACGCGATAAATTTCATGTACTCAATGCCTTGTGAGGTTAATATGTTTTCACTATTTTATTTAAGAATTCAAAACATAATCAGAATGTCAATAAAGCCGTGCTGTTTTTTTTTTAAGATAACGGTTATGTATTTGAGCACAGTATATTACTTACGTTTAAAAAATTATTCTTAGGTTTGAAAATAAATCTGTTTTTGCATCCCAGTAAGAACGAGCTTTTGCAATTATCTTCACAAAAATAAAGTACCGACTGCATATGTTTCCAACTATTCAATAATGTTCACCCTATTATCTATAAAAGTACTTCCAATCCTGTTTTTATGCGATCTTTTTTCATGCGATTTTTTTTTTGGGCGATTTTTTTTTGTGCGATTTTTTTTGTGCGAATTTTTTTTGTGCAGTATATTAAAATTTAAATTAGATTAGGATTCAATTGACGAAATTATTTTTAAAACGAGTGCGAGGTAGTATCTTCAAATGACGACATAGGCACTCTAATGGGAAGTCACTGTGACCCTACAAAAATATCCTTATTCGGAAAATTTTGTCTGACTACTCGGCAAAATTTATCATCATTTGATTTATTCGACTTCGTTTTAAGATTATTTTGTAAGTTTTAGGGTTATTTTCTATGTGAGACTTTTTTTATACGGTCCCCATCCACCACATAGAAAAAAAGAAGGAAAAAAAAACCTGTGTTGCGAAAACAACTTTTTAAAGCTACTCGTGAAGTTTCGAATTTTTTTTTTTTGTGTACGATTTTTTTATGCGGTCCCTATCCAGCGCATAAAAACAGATTTGGGTGTATATTGTAAGAGTGGAAGATTACAATCTCTGACAGCTATTAATGATCGGGTGTCTGGTGTGAGGCATTATTGCCGGCTAATTTTTGTGTGTAATTGCATTCAATGCCATATTCGAATCGATACATCCCGTTATTTATACAATTCTGTACTTAAGATAAAACTTCGTACAGACCCTTTATTGTTGCATAAGACTGTACTCTTACAATAAAAATTAAGCTTTAATCTAAATACAAATACAAACATAATAAAATTAGTCTGGTGTTTTGGAGGATTATTTTTTTTTTGAGCAATCACGATTGCTTATTGTTCTCACTTGACAGTCTTGAATTCCTATGATTTTATTTTCCCCCCGCCTCCCTCTGCAGCACCACCGTCGGTCGGCCGCCTCACGATGCTGCTCTTCTAGCGAAAACCTTCTCCAGGTTGCGTCAGTTACTTGCCTACACTTACACATACACACACACACACCTACACATACACACCACTACCCACACATACACATACCCCCACACAAACACACATACACATACCCCCCACACAAACACACATACACATACCCCCACAGACAAAAAAACATACCCCCTCCCCCCAACACACACAAACACACACGCCTATATAGACACACACACTCATGATTGCGAAAAACATAATTTGAATTCAAGATGTCAAAGTTCAAATATTTTTTTCCCCTTTTTATTGAGTTTCTTTCAATTCTGTCTAAAAATACTTAGGACTGTTTTCAAAATACATAGGCAGACATTTTATTTTTTACACGTTCAGAGTTAAAGAAAAAAATATCAGAACCGATTTAACCGATGTGTTATTAAATAAATAGTTTTTTCCTAAAACGGTGGAAAGTATGCCATGCTTAGTATATTAACAAATGAGTTTGAATATGTTCAGACATTCAAATTTTAAACACTCAAATGTTTTCCCAGTTCGTACAGTATAACCCCGATTAAACGATTGCCAAGGGACTGGAAAACGTTATCGTCAAATCAAGGATATCGTAAAATCGAGGAGTTTAGACATTCAATGCATTCAAATCTGGGCCATGGAATGTATTATTGACTTGAGGAAATCGTTAAATCGGGTATCGTTAAATTGAATTTCTGCTATATATGTTTTCCCAGAGTATTTAATTTATTATATTACTTGCACATTGAACTTTGAATGCATGTAAAGCCATAAAAAGAAAAGGGTAAGTAAAGGGTGTTAAACTTATTATTACGCTACGTTATAATTAGTGTTTTTTGCGAAAATGCATTGACTACTAGTAAACACTTGGGAGAAAAAGGCATTTCATCACTAAAATATTATACTTAACTATTAGCCAAGCAAATTTAAGCCGAAAATAGGCTTGATGTACCACAAATTATAATTAGCTAAATTTTTCAGGATTAATTCCTAAACTTGCGTTAAACAAACTTGATAGGTCCCCAAAACTGCCATGTTAGCTTCTATCCAAAATTGCGGATCAAAGATGGCCGCCTAGTACCTTTTGTTTTCTTTATAACTCAGTCAAAAATGAAAATTTTTCAGTTCTGAAAAAAACTATAGGGTTTAGAAGTAATAGTGTTTCGATACATAACCTAAAATAACCAATAAAAAAATTCTAACATTTATTTTGACACCAAAAACTGAAATTTCTGTATTCTATGTAATATGCAGCAGAACACATAAACTACTAAAATAAATATTAAAAAAAAAACATTTTTGGGGGTATTTAAAAAAAAAATGTTTTTCTCCATATATTAGTCAATAGATGTAATTTTTCAGTTTTAAAAAATGCTTTACATGTTATGTATGTTTTAATAGGTGCTTGTGTTTCACCAACATTTCCCCATAAAAACCTCCCCCTTGCTCATTACCGCCTCTTCCATTAAGCTGTTCAAAGTGCCCACAACCTACTAAAAAATATTTCTTTCTAATTTTCAGGTTAGCCTGAGATTTGAATAGCTTAAAACAATGAGCTCTCATCCTGCTTTCCGTGTCAAAATTTAATCCGTTAACATCTTTCATTTTGATAAATTTAAACAACAAGTGGATATAGAAGATAATGTATTAATTTGCTCAATTGCAATTAAAACATGCTACCACAGCTCCAGACCAGTCGCAGTATCAGGTACTGTCACAGATCTGCTCTCGATTCTAAGTGAATGAGGTATGTCTGGAACATCACTCTATTTTTTACCCCCAAACCAATTTAATACAAAGGAAAATGTTACAATATATTGAAGGGACAAGAAGAATTGAGTCCCTTGAAGGATCTTCTTCCTTTCCGCAGGATGTAACTCCAAGTCAGCAATATTCAGAAAGGGAAAATCTGGAGCTTTCAAGTTGCTACAGGAAAACCTCAAATTGCTTTCTCTGATCGCACAGTTAATAGTTCCAGCTTCATCTAGAAAAGGTCACTCAGACTGCAAAAGTGTTCCTGAAACATCCTTTTGATTGGGGAAGACTTAATTCTCTAGACGCCTGACGATACAACCGTAGTAATAAATAAGTAAACAAAACTCCTTCTTTGAAATTTAAAACCTGGCAACTCTTCACCCAGCAGCAGCTTTACAGCATTAACTTTGTGTTTTTCCTAAAAAGCAATAGTGGCTGAAGAAAAACATGGATCCAATTGAATGGGGATGTGTTGTAAAAGAAGGTGAACTGTGCACAATCCTTTCGTCACTTCCCGTTCTTTCGTTCCTCCCCTTCTTCTTTATTTAATGTTTCATGACTACAAAAGAACCGTAATTATGTGAGACTGTGATCTCAGATACCACTGAAAACGTACATCTTTAATGTTCCAAGTTTTGAATGCATTGCTTAGGTGAAACATGTAAAAATTCAGTGTCTAAACACAGTTTCGAAGATATGGATGACATTATTATCTTCTCTTTATATATTTTGAAGGTTTTTCAATAGCATATTATATGCCAGTTTTTAAAGTACTAAATGCATTATATTCTGCAATTTTTTTGAAAATTCCTTAAAGGTCACTTTTTTTCTCTAATCATATTTTCATTCCAATGCTAGAAATAGCAAGATTTATATCAGAAATGGAATAAAAGCTACTTGGTTATTCAATAAATGGAAATTATCAATCATTTCGCAGTTAATATTTTAAAAAGAATACCATAAGAATTTCGTTATTTTAGAAGCTATATTTTTTTGCTGCTTACTACGTAGAAAATAGAAATTTTAGCTTTTGGTATCAAAACAATTGTTTGAACATTTTTATTGTGTTTGGGTATGTATTAAAACAGTATTTTAAGGTATGTATTAAAACAGTATTAATTTTAGAGCATACAGGTTGTTTTAGAACTGATAATTTTTCATTCTTTACCGAGTTATAAGGAAAATAAAAAGTACTAGGCGGCCATCTATGATCCGTCATTTTGGATGGAAGCTCACTGGGAACTTAGGGGACATTTTAGGATTTACTCTACATGCTGTGATTAACTAATTCTGAAAATATTTCTTAATTATAAATTTGTGGTGCAAAATATCCTAAATTTACTAGGCTATATTACGTTAGTATATTTATAAAGCATTAAAATCAAAGTGTTTTTTTTTATTTTTTTTTAGTGAAAATGTTTTTTTTTTAGTAAAAACTGAATGTTATTTACAACTTGCTAGTGTTTTCCAATAGAATGGATAATTTAGTTAATGTTGTTTTTTTTTTGCTCCAAAATGATAAAAACTAAGAATTAAAACATATTAATAATTTCAAAAATTCTAATGTATTCTAAGGTGGTTAAACCAAAATTTATTTTTTCTCTCACGTGTACTAATAAAATCAAAAAGATATACAAATTAATTAATACTACAATCAAACGTCAAATATTTAAAGCATAAGTATTGAGCTAAATAGAGAACATTCTTTTAAGGCTAAATGATAATAATTCGAATTTTCGCTGTAATAAACTATATGCTACCTGAGGCGTAATATGAATTCTATTCGTTATTTGTGTTCCAAATTAGCAAGTTTATCCATTTTATACCAGAACAATTCTCAAAGCATCTTGCCGTAACGTCATCTCATAATTTAACATATTTCCCATTACTTCACAAAATATTTGCTTTCACCGGTTATTGGGATGGCAAAATGAAAATATGCGAATTTCATGGAGTCAATTCTCATAAAACGCAAACAATAGCAATTCACCGAGGTAACGTTATGTAAATATCTGGAATGCTTCTACACAAAAGGGGGACTAGCTGGAGTGCTATATCAATTTTGTAGAGTCAGTTTGTGTGCGCCTAGGAATTGTTAAATAAATATGGGATAATAATACTTAAATTCAATATGTTCGTAGTTTATGACTGCATATGGTAGTGATTTTACCTGTCGATGGTTTTTTATGGTAGTTTTACTTTCACCCTATTTCGAAGCGTTTTAGTGATCAAATGGATTTTTTAAGCATGTATATTTTAAAAAGTCTTCTTTTAATACAAGGTGTTTATAAAGCTTTGCACTGAAAACGAAAATTCAATTCAAAAAACTGCTTTATATTTAAAAACAATTTTTCTGTTTCAATTTTTGTAATTTTTTCTCAGAACAACGTTTCGTAGTTCTGAGAAAATTAAGCGGTTTCAACTTTGCATCATGCAATAGCACAGCCAAAATTTATCTTCGGTGGTGGTGGTGGTGGTGGGGGAGGGAGGGTTTGCTCATAACAAGTCCTTATATGAATATAAACTGTCATTCTTGAATTGGAAAAAAAAATGTGTTATAAGCAAAGTTTCTGAGGGGGTTGACCTTAAAAACCACCCTCTCGGTGCCCATGGGAGATTTTCTTTTATAGATGTAATTTTAAAATTTTTCTGTTAGCGAAACATGCTTTTAGCCATGGAGAACTTATAAAGCTTATAAAAATATTTAAGATTATAAAGAACTTATAAATATATTAAACTTACGAAAAAAAAAGCTTGATAAAAAATTATTAAAAAGATAATTATGTATACATCTTGAACAGATTTTAAAAATACATTTTCTTGATCGGTGCAAGACATTATAAATACCCTGTACATTTCAAGTTTTTTCTTTTGTTATTTTTTCGTTGTTTATCGTAAAAAAGATCACTGAAAACTACAAAAGAAAAATAAGTTTTATAATATGGCAAAACTATTTAAACATAACTCTACTATTCCCATTTTATTTTGGTTATACATTATTCAACATACTACAGTTTTTTTGCTATATTTTTTTTCCGATTTTGAATTTTAATTTAGAGTTTCAAAATTACAATTTTCTAAGCGTATATTGCTGTTTTTTGTAGCATTATTGAAACAAGTCAAAAGGGGTTTTTTCAATAGTGATTTTATTTTTATTGAAGTAGAATGACATTTAAGGTTGCATTATGTGTACTAAGCTTTAGCCCTAACACACACATTACAAAAAAATTGCATTCTATGTTTAACTACTGGGACATTCCTTTTTAAGTCATTACAAATTGCTACCAAAACTTTATAAAAAAAAAAATCCACTTAGTTTCTCTTTTGTAAAGAAAATCCAAATAAAGGTGTTTTTCATTGTTTTTGCTAAAATTTCGAAATTTGTATTTGCTTTAGCATAACGGATGTTAAATTAAAAAAATATTCAAAATTTTTTATCGAAGGGCAAATTTTTTTTAACCATTTATCTACAGATAGTTAATGGTTTATTTTTAACGCATAGCTTCACATTTCTGTTTTAACTTAACCCCCCTCGCCTTGCATTTGAATAGAAACTTTAAATATGGGGATATGAACTAAATTGTAGACATAAAATTAAATCAAGATTTTGAATCTTTGGAGGTGATATTTCTAGTTGAAAACGCGTGGTAGCTCTTTTTCCAAAATATCCAATATTTTTACTTATGATAAAGTTGAAAGCCAGGATGTCTGGATGCCGGGATCTCTGTTATGCGCATAGCGCCTAGACCGTTCGGCAGGTTTTCATGGAATTTGGCACAAAATTAGTTCATAGCATAGGTGTGAGCACATTGAAGCGATTTTTCGAAAATTCGATTTTGTTACTTTTCTATTCCAAATTTAAGAACATTTTACCGAGCAAATTATCATAACATAGACGAGTTAATTACCATAACATGAACGGGCAAATTACCGTAACGTGAACGAGCAAATTAACATAGCAAATTGGCGAGGAATTCATCATTTATTATTTGCCAATACACATGCAAACCAAATAACCTTCTAATTTCCTACTACGGGCAAAGATTTGTGGGTACCGCTAGTATTATAACAATGTAAATGATGAAAAACAAAGTAATTGCAAAAACGTTTACGCAATTTTGTTTCGTTTTTTTCTTAAAGGGAGAAAACAAGTTGATTCTAAGAACTAACCACACGTTACACCGTTTTAATTCTAACTGTAAGTAAAAGCAAAAATTAAATGCTAGAAATTTATATCAATAAAAAAAATCAAAATGTTCGGTTTTAAATTATTTATTACTGTTTAAAGTGTAATTTATTAATATTAAGACTATAGAGAAATACAGTTCTCTATCAATATTTTTTTCGTATTTCTAGTGCTTGTTAGATCGAAATATATAATGATTCAAAATTATTAGTAGAACATAATGTTGTCATCGTATAAATATTTTTTTGTTTAGCCTTTTTTTTTCTTGTTTTGAAAAGAAAAATCTGAAAATTAAATCATTTCGTTCTTATATCTAACTTACTTAATTTTTTGGCTTTAAATATTTTACCGTTAGGGTAACCGCTACGTTAACCTCGTTCAGTAACGTTACCGTTAGGGTACCGTTTAAGTATTTGATCTTGCTGGAAGCTGGAGCTAATTTAAATAATAATTGTTTGGAAAATACTCTTAATGTTTGCAAATCAAGAAAAAAAAATCTACTTCAAAATCTCTCTCTCCAATTTTTATTTTTTTTTTTGTGAAAATCCATCTCTTATATTAGGTTTTATGTATGACTCAAATTTCCTCATAGTCACTAATGGTGATATTTAAAGAATTGTACAATGTTAAAAGAAAAAGTAGTTTAAATTAAAAAAAAAAACAGAAGCATACAAATATGTTGAGCCAGCCCTTCCTCACCCCTCATCACAAAACAAGAAAAAATATGAAGAAAGTAAGTTTATACTATGTTTTTTAAAGCTATGCATGGGAGAAAAGCAGATATATCAATATACATAAAATAACACATTCCCTCACCTTATAACCCAAAAACGTAAAATATATCTGTTACAAAATTTGGCGTCAATAGGTTCTGATTAGACAGAGAATAGAGGCTCAATGAACACATATGTGCAATTCCATGAAACTAGAGAAATCACAGTAAAAAAAAATTTCATTGTATCAGTAATTTTTTTCTTACATATGAGGTAAAAAAGACTACTTTTATAAAACTATGCGAAAAAAAGTAGAAACATTTTTTGTAAGTTTTATAGGCAAATTTGACAACACTACTGAGTGCTCACGTGTCGTTGCATTAGCATTTCTAAAAGTTAATCTTTTTTTTTCACTTAAGAAATTAATTGTTATGTTTACAATTTTGTTTTTTATTGAAATTTAGTTTACACTGGAAGATAGTAGACTAACAAAGAAACTTTAAACTGTTGTAAATGTCTTGTGATATATATATATTTTTAATCTAGGCCTCATACTCTCTCTAATGTAACATCGGTCACAAAATTTGCATTGCTTAAACACAAACAAATCCAAGTTTATAAAAAGTCATATTCTCTTCATTTATGAGGATATCTTTAATATAAATCCCTTAAATATTTAGAAATAGTAGAATTTAAATATTTAAAACTTATTTAAAATATGTAACACCAGTCACAGTAACATTAGTCACATTTCCCTTTTCGTTAATAAACCTCCAACAAATTGCACGAATGGCATTGAATGCTGCAGAAAGGCAAAATGGAGGCAATATAAATAAAGGAAAATGTAAAAATAAGCTAAAAAACTAAGAAGCTAAAAAGAGCGGATGATGAAAAAAAAATAATTTAAAAAAACTTTGCATAATTACCAAAGTTAGTTCAGAATAAAACTAAAAAGAAAAATTAGGTGAAGAAAATGAATAAGAGTAGAACAAATTTAAGGTATTGAAGTCCCAGGTTTAAAGTAGTAGCTGCATTACCCCTCTTAAAAAATGAAACCGTTTTAAAATCTGTTAGTCGTTCAAAGCGCTCTTTGTCACATCTTCACAAAAGAAAACTGCAGCTGCAAAAAATGTTTCCAACACGAAATTTGAGAAACAAACATTTCTAGTTCTCCATGTATTACATTTGAATAAAAGTGCTACGTAATAAATACAGAAATATTTCTAAATGTCATAGCTTCGTGCAAATCTCAGAGCTATCATCATTCGACCCTCACAGTCATGTTATAAAGAGTTAAATTTGAGTAATACTTTTTTTTCTAAATTCAAAAGCTGCAACAGGTATTTAGCAACAACACTTTTTTTACACTAAAGTAGGGAATCACTTCAAGCAGATCATGTTCTAAAATTGTTAGCTGCAACTGGAGAACATGTTGTTGGATAATATGACAAAATATTGTATATCGAGAAGCTAGAGGCATTGAAATTAAAAACTAGGAGTATTTAGTAACTGTCAAGGTTCTAGCAGAAAAACATTGAAAATAACCTGTCAATGTGGGTGAAATTTATTATTCTCATGAGAAAATAATATAACATTTAGCGCAGACTTTTTATTTTTTGAAATACATTATAAATATAACTTTTAAAACTTTATAAAAGTACTTTTCTTGTAATTTATATACAAATTTACAATTTTAAACGGAACATATGCATATTTATTTTTGAGTAGAAATAATTTATAATTGCATCAATTTGTTGTAAATGTAACATTAGTCACAAAATCTTTATATCATCAGTCACGGGTGTTAAATAATTTTTATACTTTCAGTTTTTAAATTTTTTCAATGAAACAAAATGTTTCATTAAGTCTAAAATCTCCATTTTAAGGATGAGAAATCTGTTTAGATTTTACATTATTAGTTTCAAGAGAATTTCATATTATATATAAGTCACTTTTCTCAATGTCTCTTCTGTGTAATATCAGTCACGTTTTTTTATTCCCCTTAATTTCATACCAAAAAAAAAAAAAAAAACTACCTCAGGTCTGAAAACATATCAGTGATGTACCATATCATGATATTTTAGATCAATTTGAGAAGAAAAAAAATTAATTTCAAGGGAGTTCTTAATTTATAAGCTAAAAATAGAGTCAAATTGTAACGTCAGTCACCTTGGACAGACCCATATATATTGAGCTTTATCGCAGTGGCGGCTCGTGGCTTAGTTTGGCGGTCGGGACCGCTGTTATCAGGGGTGACCTGATGGAGATCATTGTGGCCTCCCAAAAGTTTCTTTATTTGGCAAATTTAGAGTCCATATATAGCTTGTCAGGCCTAATGTATCTTCTAATAATGTTTTAGTATGTGTGCATGCTTTATTTATATCATTCGGTAAAGTTCGGAGTTTTATTTTGTGAATTGAGAACTCAACCACTCTCCTCCCAAAAGGTTGGGTTACCTCTGACGATTGTATAAAGTTTTCACAAGAAAAAGGAAAACAGATAAAATGAAGAGAACAAAGGTGGGCGTGCCAAATAATAAGACATTGAAGACCAATAAGACCCCCTCCCCCCCTCCTTTTTCCCATACAGAATAGCAAAAATTAGATTGTGACTGGGATCATGCAGCAGCATTAACTTTCACTTTAACATGCTTCGTTATTATATGAGGTGGTGAGAAGCATAAGGATGTAGGTAGACATTTTCAAGTTTTGAGTGAATCGCTTTTAAAGATAACTTCCTAGGTAGGCTTTCATAGATTTTTTTTCTAAATCATGCTGTAGAGCAGCACCTACCAGGACTACTAGTGCCATGTCTTGCCCCAAGACAGAGGAGAGGTTCACCTACCATTTGTACTGGTTATCTCCAAATTTTTAATTTTGCCACTTACATCCCTTTGCTTCTCACTGCCTCATATATATCAAATTACGAAACTGGTAACTAATTTTTCTAGAAACACAGTTTACTTAAATACCAATATATTCTTTTTATAAGAAATTTAAATTACTTTTAATTTTTATTGTGTAATAATTTAGGTTTGCTCTGCGTTAGAATACTCTAGCGTAGAAAAGGCATGACAATAAAGCCAACACGATTAAGACTTACATGAAATACACCGCCAGCTCAGTCATTTCCAACCGAGAACTGCAGTTTCGTGCTAATTAGCACTCATCATCCCGGCATAGGAAAGTGACTGAGCTGGAGATGGAAAACCTCGTAAGGAAGCCAAGAGTGCCAAGCAAACTGGTAGCTAATACTAGCACGAAACTGCAGTCCTCGGCTGGAAATGACTGAGCTGGTGGTGTATTTTATGTATTTCTGCTTTAGTCCTGGCTAAAGGGCGGTAATTTACTGAATATACGATTAAGACTTATTACGTTAACCAAATATTATAGCTTATAAGAAAATTGAAAAAATTTCACCCAATGAAGATTATTTTAGGTGCAGCTTTTAATTCAAAAATATAAAGTCTTAACTCTTATTATATTAGCACGACACTGAAAACCAACTGAACCTAAATTCAAACTGAAACTTAAAAAAAGGCAAACCCCTTTTCGAAAATAAAATGTCCATTCAGAAATTTCGAGAATGCGCTCTAAGTTCCATAAAGAAAAAAAAAACAAATTAAAATGGACATCCCACGCAATGAAATGAGTGGGAACCCAAACTATTGTAAACCCCAGTACCTCATACTAACAACCGTTTAAGATTAAAGAAAAGGAAAAAATGGATTAAATCAAAAGAGAGAGAAAGAGAAAGCCATGAGAGAACTTTTCCTTTCCCCGTGAGGTTGGCTCCAAAAATTCTGCCCATCGCCTGACTGAAACCTTGCATAAGCGAAGCGAGAGGAGACACTTTCCTCCTATTGCTTCTACTATTGTTATTGGATGAAGATATTTTTCGAGGGGGCAGGAAGGCAGCCGGCCCATACGCATCGTTCGGGGTGATGTCGCTTGCCGCTTTCGTTACTTTGATTTAATGCTCGCAGTTGGTTATGTTGTGGGCCGCCGTTAAAATGGTCTAAAGAACCATTCTTAAAACGCTGTCGCTATTTGATAGAAAATGAACTTTTTTCTTATATTAGCGATTAGCAGAGTGCTAGAAATTTAAAATTAGTTTCATGCCCTGATTTTCTCTAAAACTGATACACAAAAGACATTTTTAAATAATTTAACTAAGCACTATTTTGTTGGGTGGGCCCGGTCCACCCGGCCCATAGTGACGAGCCGTCACTGCTTTATCGTTACTAAAAAAAAGATTAAAAAAAAGAAAAACAATATTTTTTTACTAGCTTTTACATTTCCTATTTACAATAGTGATGCATCTCATTAATATGCCTTCAATTCCAACAATGTTAAATACAACATTTTTGCAAGAAAATGCTCTCGAACTCCTTGTACTAGGAATCAAATGAATGGCATTGTTACTTTGTAAACAATGTAGTTGCATTCAAACAATACTACTTGTACTTTGATTTTGATACATATTTTTCGATGCTTTAATGGAATCCCAAGTATTAAATCAACAATTATTTAATTTAATTGCTCCATCATTCCTCCTAGTATTTACTTGATGTATTATGCGAGAGTTGAATGAGAAAAATGGAAGAATTTTGGAGTTAAACACAATCACTACGCAACAAACGTAAACAATGAAATCTGAACAATGTGTTGCTTTGCGAAGAGTTAAATTGTTTCTTCTTGAAACTATTGTTGCTACTAATAGTTATCTATTCAGTGATAATAGCTGCTGAGCACTTTTCCTTTTCAAAAAATCCAGGGATTATTATATTTTGATAAAGGAGGTAAAGTAACTGAACTCTTCGATGAATTCCATTTGACTTAAAACATTAAATTTAAACATTTGAATTTAGCAAATGTTGCTATTAATAGTAATTTAAGCAAAGAATTTTTTTTCTGTCCATTTTCTTAAAGCTCAGTAGAGGGCTTGCTATTTTAAAGGCTAACAAATCATCAGATTTTTTATTTTAACATTTGACAGTTCATAGTTCGGCATAGTATTTGTAAAAAGAAATATTTTTAAATATTCTTTACAAAATTGAATGCTCACCTCAAATCAAGCTCTTTCAAAATTACGCTTCAGTAATGCTTTGGGGTCAAGTAAAAATACCAACTTCGCGTGTACCTTCTCTTCTTTATGCTCGTAGTAAGCTGAAGTCAATTTAGATTGGGTTTATATATGCTCCTTTTAAAATACTTCAACAGTTCAACTTTCCCAATTTAATAAACAAATGCTAATATGGGTAATTACGGCGTCATGCCTGGGAAAATCGAACTAAATATTTCTTCATATATTTATGTACTTGCTGCCTGCGGCGACCAGCTGGTCCGCCTTTTTACGCAATTCGCCTTTTTGTGCCAGGGTTGCCGCTTTTGGCGGCTGATTAGACAATTTAGCGACGGTATTAATCAATGTTTTTCTCTATATATCAATATTATCATTCGCCTTTTTACGCCAACGTTGGCTTCTTCGGCGACTGCTTAACTAAATTTTGTGTTGAATAAAGTATTTTCTAGATCTATCTCCCGTTATGTCCTTTGTAATATTTTTAAAGGGGGGGGGAGGCACAAAGGGACTCTTCAGGCAAATTTTGTCGGAAAATAACAAAAAGCACTTCCACTTTTATGTGAAAGCATTGTTTTTTCAAAGTCATGGTGTGTGTTTGTGTGTGTGTGGGGGGGGGGGTCATTGATCCCCCGTTGAAATTCCTCTATTTCTTACTGTCCATCTACTGTATCCACCTCTATATTTGTCCATATATAGTCCCTCGTTCTCTCTATCTATCTATCTATACGATCCATGCATATCTACCTCTGATAGTAATTAACAATCCTTTTCTGTGTAAAAAAAAACGTTTTTTGCTCACTTAATATCATCTCTCTATCTACCAAACCTAACCACCAATCCCTACAAAAATCATGCAAAATACCGCGGGCTTTATTTATTTACTTAAAATTGCACGCAAAAAAAGGCTCTAAGTACCCATAAATATAGCAAAACGTCCAGAAAAAAAAAAAAAAAAAAAGAAGTTGGGAAAATAAAGATATGAAATCTTTGAACGGTGGAAAAAAAAAAAAAAGAAGTGAAGAGAAAGCAACCGATTTCAGTTAGGTCACGTGATTAGGAAGTGCGGAACTCAGCCGGCAATGCTTACAGGTCGCGCCGTGTTCTGCATTTAAAAAATTATAATAAAAAAACTTTTGCGTATTTTTAAAAACTTTTTTCTTCTGAAGGGGGCAGAATGTTTTTACTATTACCAACTAAAATTTTGGAATTGAGGGCTCAATACTCTTTGCAGGATGATTTTCGAAAAAAACTAAACCCAGAAAAAAATGCAAAATAAAGGTTTTTTCAAAAATTCATAAAAAATACAAAAATTGCTCTATCTTCAAAATTTTTTCATTCATCCTATTTAAAATTAAATTTCCTACACTATAGTACGAAAAATATTTGTGTGGTGCGATTGGTTCGGGGTCTGTGGGGTAAAAAGTACTAAAAAGTGCAAAAAAACGCATAAAACATTAAATAACTTTTTTTCTAATAAAAATATCAAAAATCGAAGCCCGAGGTGCACTTTTTCAGCAGAAACTGCACCTGTATACCAAATTTCATCTTTCTAGGCCTTACCGTTTTCCTGGGATGCGCGCCACAAACACACACACACACACACACACACACAAACATCTTATTTTATTATATGTATAGATATGTATAGACGAAGCTCGAGGTGCACAACTTGTGGCTCCCAAAAGTCTTCGTACACCTACGACTTTGAACGAAATAGGCCCCAATCCATTGATTAGAATTAATATTTCGGAATAGGTATTTAAATATACGATCTATGATCAATTTTTAACAAAACTACATGAAAGGTTTTTAAAAAATATTAAAACTTAATTTTTTTAAAATCAAAAACCAAAAAGTGCCGGAAATTTTATCTCGCAAAAGTCTTCGTACACTTTAAAAAGTGTCTATATATTATTGAATAATCTAAGTTTTGATTAAGTTATTAATTAGTAGAATATCATACAGTATTCATAACACCTTTTAAATGCCTGGAAATAGATTTCATTCTTTTTCTTTTTTTTTTCTTTTTTTTTTTTTTTGCGTAATTTCTGAGTAAGTGTTCAACCACACTTCGAGAGAGTGTTACTGTTTCTAGCTCTATTTTCATTTCAAAGCCGTATTTTCGTGATCTAGCCTCCAGATATCTCTAAATATGTTGCATTTCGTTCAAATCTGGAGATTGAAGGGGCATTTTCTAATCTTTAGGACAATTTTTGAGGCACTAGACGCAAACGTTGAAAACCATGTGCTTCTTATCGTTATCTTAATAAAAAACAAAATTGTTTCCAATAATCAAATTTTTGGCTAAGAATTCAAAATTGGGTTTTAAAAAATTTAAAAGAACAGCATGATTCATTATTTCATCAAAAATTACGAACTACCAAGTCCTGATGCTGATATGCACCCTCACACTAGAACACCTCCACCGTCCTGATTAACTGATCCAAATATGTTCTTAAGATTAAGTTCCTAATTTTTTCTTCTACTTACAGTTATACAACAATTTAACCAAAAATGTTGAATTAATTTTTATCTGTAAGTAAGACGTGATTCTAAAACGTTTTTAGCTTGTTAATCATAGATTTTGCGACGAAAAGTGTAAGCTTTCTGTTTTTCGCACGACCAAGAAAATTTCTTCGGGAAGAGGTCCTATTTAATCCAGCTAATCAGAGAACTTGGCGAACAATTATAGGTGAAAATTAAATGTAAAATGTTTCATTTAACTCTGCATAAACTTTTACGGCACTCAAATGTGTATTTTTCATAATTTTTTTAACTTTAAATCTCCGATCACGTTTTGTCAACTTTGCTGATTGATCTTTTCTTACCTTGTTTTCGGTGTGATTCCTTTCTTTAAAGCATTTTATCAAGTACTTTACTACACAAACAAATAAATTAACTAATTTAGAGACATTTCAAATCAATTTACCATTACTGTGGGAAAAAAATTCAAATTTTGAAGGGTGTTTGCGGTGTTTTACGAATATCAGCCATTTTACAGTAATAAGCACAATATTAAGGAATAAATAAACAAAAAGTTAAAACCAAATGACTTATAAGGGTCAACACAATGCAAAAATATTAATAAAACGGCATATGATAATTTTAATTTGTTCGAAAATATTTGAGTGTACGATGACTTTTGTGGCGTGTTATTTCTCTGTCTCTTCGTTTTCTGACCCATTTCAAAAAGAAGATCCGTCATTATTTCGAAAAAACCAATGGGTTGTATTTAGAATGGCATAGGAATGATGTGAAAAAATATTGGATTTCATATTCGAATTCAGTTTCGAGTTATTTTAGTTTTTCAAAAAAATTTCAAAGTGTACGAACACTTTTGGGAGCCACTGTATAAATTTTGCTCTGTTAGATATTTTTCAGTGTTAACTATTTGTTTCATAAAAAACAAATAGTTAACCATTCCACATAAAATCAGACAGTTTTATAATTTTTTTCAAGAGTAATACAGTAGAACTTCAATAATCCGAAACAATTGAGACCGGAACCCATTCGGATAATCAAAAATACGAAAAATTGGATTTTTCCGTAAAAGAGGGCTGTTTTAATTAACTACTGTACGTATGTTGAGTATGAGAGAAGAAAACTATTGTTTTAAAGAAAAAGAACTTTTAATTAATGGAACAGAAAAATAACGCTTTTCATGTTAAACGTGATTACAAGTACTGTACATTAGTACAGTATGTAGGGGAAAAGGGGGCACGTGTGAGCAGAGGGCACATGTGAACATGGTATGTTTTACTAGGATAACATCAAGCAAAAAATCTCAAGCAATGGCAATACCAGCCCAACTTCTTAACCAAACTTTCAGAGCAAAGATCCAGTTTATGTTCCTGTGGTGACACCTACTTTGTTTTAGCGGATGCTGATGTACTTTTATCAATGTCTTCTTCGTGTAAAAACATATTTTAAACTAAAAATAAGCTGAGTTTAATTATTGCAAACCATTATATGAACATTCACGTATATACCAAAGTTTAAATTTTGTAATTAAATTAAAAATTATTTATTTTTGGGAATTAGTTCTAAAGTAGATGACGGAGCACTTGTCAACACAACATGTAAGGGCACATGTAAACAGTTCCGATATCCTCTCCACAATGTAAATATTAGTGTAAGCTTATTATAAGTGTTACAAGAGATGTAAAGATTTGTAATTGGTATTAATTAACTGCAATCAATTTGTAAATTTATTGTTAACTATTATTACATAATTATTAATTACTTACTTTATTATTTTATTCATTTGATTCTTTAATTATTAAATAGTTGGATAAAAATTTAGTGTTATATAATGCTTGCAAGGAAAATAAAAACAAAATATTTTCCTTTAACTGAAAACTGAAGTTTAAGTGATAAATAGAGAGATAGTTAGATAGATAGATAGATAGAGGTAAATAGAGGGATAAGTAGGTAGATAGATAGAAAAGTAGGTAGAGAAACAGATAGATATATGGGTAAAAATACAGGTAGATAGATAGATAAATAGAGATAGAGATATAGATAGATACGTAGAGATAAATAGAAAAGTAGCTAAATACATAAGTAGGTTGATAGATGGAAAGGTAGTTAGCGAAACAGATACAAGATAGATAAAAATACAGGTAAATAGGCAGATAGATAGATAGGAATATGTAGATAGATAGATAGATAGGGATAGGTGGATAGACAGATAGATAGGGATAGGTAGATAGATAGATAAATATTGAGATTGATAGATAGGTTGATAGGTAGGTTGATAGAAAGGTAGACCAGTAGACAGGTAGTCATGAAAATGTGTTTACAGGTTGATGTATAGATAAATAGAGAGATAAAGATGGAGATAGATCATCAGAAATAGATAGATATGCGGATGATAGATAGGCAGGTAGATAGAGAGATAGAGACATATGCATAGGTAGGTAGATGGATAGAAATAGATAGGTAAGTAGATAGCGATAGATATATAGTTTAATTGATAGTTAGATTGATAGATAGGCTGGAAGATAGATAGAATAAACTACATAATAAGCTAAATTTAATTATTGCAAACCATAATATGAACTTTCACGTATATATATGCTAAAGTTTAAATTTTGTAATTAAATTAAAAATTATTTATTTTTGAAAATAAGTTCTAAAGTAGATGCCGGGCACTTGTGAACACAACATATAGGGGCACATGTGAACAGTTCCAATATCCTCTCCGCAATACAGTGCCCGCCACTAATAAAATCACTGGATAATAAAATCAGCCGCTTTATAGAATCAAATCTGGAAGAACAGAATCATTTCTATATCAAAACATGTTAGGTTTATCCTTTAATAAAATCATCCTCGCCGTTTTATAAAATCAAACTTTTGGAGAGCATATGTTAATTCTTCTCTGAATAGAACCAGGATTTTATTTTTTCTTTCAAGGATTTAAAACATTGCAGTTCTAATAAAATAACAAATTTTACATAAACAAAAAGGAAAAAAAAAAGGTGAAGGTTGTACGTTTTTTTTCGGGGGGGGGGGGGAAGGGAATTGAATGAAAAAAAAAAGAAGAAGAAGAATGAAGCAGTCTCAAGAGAAGTGTTTCAGAGCCATATATTTAGTTGATGCTGCCTGTTTCTACTTCGCAGAACTGTTTCGACATGCAGCCCTGCTCACTCACCACTGAGTCAATCAGTTCGTGCTCATTCAGCTATCTACAGGGGTTGACAGTTGATTTTCACAATTGAGTTAAAATTGTTAGCTAGCAAGTCGTGACGACTTGAGTGTGAAAGATTAATTGGAAATTTTGAATTAGTATGACAAGCTTCCTAAATGTAGTTAGTGTGATGCTGCAATTAAATTAGATTTCTCAATCTTTGCTTTCAAATTAGCTTATTCGAACAACAATAAGTCAATATTTTAAGACCCTTGAGAAATTTTAAAAATGCACCTTATGTAAGTTAAAATGTCAACTGTATTTTGCAACTGAGCTAAAATAATACAATACAACTAGACTAAAAATAAAATACAACTAATCGTAATTTATTTCTTTTTTAGAGTATTTATACTTAAAAACCTTTTATTTTTTTCAGTGCATGAGTGCCGGTTTATAAAATCAGCCGCTTTATAAAATCAAATCTCCTCAGAACGAATGTGATTTTAATAAGCGGCGGGCACTGTATAAATATTAGTGTAGGCTTATTTTTAGTGTTAAAAGAGATGTAAATATTTATAACTATATTAATTCACTGCAATCAATTTGTAAATTTGTTGGTAATTACTATTACATAATTATTAATTACTTATTTTACTATTTTATTTATTTAATTCTTTAATTATTAAATAGTTGGACAAAAATTTAGTGTTATATAATGCTTGCAAGGAAAATACAAACAAAACAATTTCCTTTAACTAAAAACTGAAGTTTAGAAGAATTTTTAAATTCGTCATCATATTCTGTATGAAACTTTAACGCACTATACAAGAATAAACTTTACAAAATAAAACATCATTTGCATCATTTAGTCTTCTAAGGTTTTTCTTGTTGATCCAGTTATTAGAGCATGCTATGAAACTTTAAAATTTGACAGCGAGCAGAGTTATATGAGCGGAAAAAATATTTTCTTAATGGCAGTTACTGTACAATTCAAACTGACACAGTATAGGTTACAAATTCTGAACGTAACCGGTATATGCGTATATGCTTAACTATAAAGAGGTTTTCGTTGAAATATGATGTTCCTCCTGCGTTTTTCAATCGTGTTCACACTTGCCCCAAGCTTGTTCACATGTACCCCTCTATAGGGGCACATGTGAACAATTGAAGACATTTTTTAAAAATTCCATAAAGCAAAGAAATATTGTTTTAAAAAATCAGAACAAAATTTCATGGCACATAGAAAAGACTATTCAATCATGGGGACCCTTTTTCTACGAAAAATTGATAATATTTTCCGAGAAATTAAGAAGTGAATTTTTTTTTCTCATGTGCCCCCTTTTCCGTTAATTTTATTTCGTACTATAAGTGAAAGTCATTGCTTGCTGAGCAGCTCAGTTCAAGTACTGTTTGACTGACTTCATGAATGGAAAGTATATAGTGTGCGTCGACAGAATCTTTTTTTTTTTTTTTTTGAAAATCGCAGCAAGTGCCTCATTTTTTTGGATCAAATATTGAATGTGATTTAGATGATCAGCGATTCGGATAGTTGGAGCTCAGATAATTGGATTTCTGTATTTAAAAAAAATTGAAAAACAAAAAATTTCTTTACGTTGGAACTTACACATACAGGAGTGATTCCTTGGGCGAAATATTGAAATGAAACATGGAACTTTTACGTGCAGGACAAATTGTTTACTTTTCCGAGGCACCATTTCAAGGACAATGATTACACTCTACTCCCGAATATCCGTGTTAATTAATACACGGATGTACACAAAAAATCTAAAAACAAAGATAATCCGAAAATGGCCAAGCACGCAGAAAAGAGTTGTCTTTACATCTAGAAGCTCACACCTTTGAATTGAAAAGGGGGGTTCCTTGAAACCCCGAAACACGTGTATTCTGAAATCTGTTTATTTGTGCTAAACAACGTTGGATATTTCCTGTTATTCCTCGGCACAAAGGTATTTATTTATTGCTTAAGATGTTGTTTGTCCCATTTTTCTCAATTAATTAGAACAGGAGATATAAGCGATTCTAATTGAGTCAATTTTCAAGGTTTCTCTCTCTAGAAATTGTTATAACACTAAGTGCACTTTCCAGACAATTTTCAACTATAACACTAGGTCCATTTTTCAGACAAATTTCAATTACTTTCTTTTTAAACATTTTGGAGGAAGTTGCCTTTGTTGTTTAAAAATATTTTACTGTTATTACTTTATTTTAAATTCATTGTGCGTATGTTAATTTATTTTCTTTTTATTTAGAATGTCGCTTGGCGAATTTGACGATGAATTATGGACTTTTTTACATTTGAAAGCTACTGCAAATGTAATTTTGATATAATTTGTTTTTCTTTAATTCATTTCTCTAAATTTTTAGCACAGGCATCACTGTGCGGGTACTGCTAGTATGTAATAACATTTGGAAAAATTTTTAGATTTTATTAATTTTAAATTTTTCAATTAAAATTTTTGGCTTCACGGATAATTCTCAAATCGGATAATCCGCACACGAATAATCGGTAGTATACCGATCGGTTGTAACTGTATATTTTAAGCAAATTAAATTCCAGAATCAACAATCGTTTTATTGAAGCGCTTATTGCTATCGTTAAAAGCAATAATAAATCTGCAAAATCAACTAAATGTCTTAAATACATGTAAAGTATGACTTCGATGTTGAAGAGCAATACATGTCAGAGATATATACACAAATTTTAATTAATGAATAAAAATGGCTCTTTGAAGAAACCATTCAAAACCATCTAAAAGTTAATAAAAAAGAATCAGATCCAAATAAAAAAATAATTTTTCATTAACGAAAGTAGTGCTTTTCCGAACGTTTAATTACGAGATTGCAATTCTAGAATATCACTGGAAAGCCAGTTCAGTCAACCATGCATAAATAAATAGTTTCACAGCTCTTGAAAGTGAAAAGGCCACTCCGCAAACTTTATGGGTGTTGAGGGATTTTAAGTGTGCTTTAACTCGCTGAGTGGATTTTCATTTCTCTGGGAGAGGCAATTTCTACATTATTGAGATAAATAGGGTACACAACTTTACGAATTTCAAAGCTGAAGATGGGTCGTAAATTTAGTTCAACTGTAAATTCGAAAAGTTAGAAGCAGTTATGGATGCTGTTTATATAAACTATTCAGAAAGTTGTTTTGGTATCGTTTTCATAAATCAGGTGTTGAAGAAATCGTTCAGTGCGAAAAGCTCGAACCATTCCGAGCCATGCATTTTGATGTTAATGTCTAGCTTTCTTTTAATGTCAAAAAAGAATCAGATCCAAGTAAAAAAATAATTTTTCCTTAACGAAAGTTTTTTTTCTTTTTCCGGAATTTTCCAAAAAAACTTCTAAAGTTGACACGACTTTTATGAAAAGTCGATGATAATTTCGATTAGGATTAACTATATACCCAGAAAATATTTTCCTTCCTCTTATTAGCAACTCAATCTTTGTAATAATTCATTAGATTTATCAATGATTTATTGAACAAATCGTTTACAATTAATCAAGTTCATGTTTTGACCTTTAGATTTCTCAAACTCATTAAAAATAAATTAGTTGAATTTTTTTATTGCAAAAATTACTATCTAAGTTCGGATTACACTAACTGCTGCAGTTCTATTTACAATTTTTTGTTTATAAATAATGTTAAGAACCCCTCAAGTTTCTTTATAAACTGAACACTAGTAAAGTAAGAAAAACAACGTCAAAAAAGCACAAATTGCCAATTACAGCAGACACGTGTTTCGGCGTTACAGGGAACGCCTTTTTCAATGCAAAAAGTAATGAGCTTATGGATGAAAAGACATCCGACAAAAGCTTCCAATCCATCCGTTTTTGCTGGATGTCTTTTCATCCATAAGCTCATTACTTTTTGCATTGAAAAAGAGGTTCCCTATAACGCCGAAACACGTGTCTGCTGTAATTGGCAATTTGTGCTTTTTTTGACGTTATTTTTTCTTACTTTACTGTTCAGCACAAAGGTATTTATTTATCTGAACACTAGTGTTAAGAGGTAAAAGTGAGGATTACCTCAGGGTTTACCTTGAGCTTATAACGTTGTTTCATCGTCCATGGAAAAATATTTCGTACCTATATACTATTCTGTTATTATAAAACCAAAATTAAAGTATGTAAATGGAAAATGGAAGAAATACGCGGAATACAAAACAAAAGTATCATGGAAGTAATGAAAACGAATTTGTTACATCTTAAACAATTAATATTACTAGTTATTTTCCTAACAACTAGATTCATTTATTTAATCAAACACTTAGTTCCTTTAAACTGTGTAATAATTTAAAACTGACTCTACAATTAGAACAAAATCTAGAACCTTTCACGAAATTTTACTTTCCGGTTTATTACTATGATTATTTTTTTTCAAAACTTTTAATTTTTGAGCATAGATCGAATACTTTGTCTTTATACTTTAGTCGACATTTGAATTCACTTAATTTTCATGCAATCAAAAAATATCATTGCTTTGAAGTAAAAAATTTAAAACTGCACCAAACAAGCCTTAAATATCTTGAATAAAAGGAGACATCCCCTTCTCCACACATAATTTATCAACTGAAATTTCAGATTAGAAATGGGATACCAATTTCCCTATTCGTGCATAAACCAAACAGTTCAATCTCTTTTGAAAGTGCGAATTATAGGTATTCATTAAATTTCTATAGAGGCATTTTAAGTGGGATATAACTCTGACAGTGGACTTTAGTTTCTCCAAAATTGAAAATGACTGAAAAAAATATAAATAAATAAAAATACACTCAACATCACTTACACTAAAAATGAAGATAAATGCAAAATAAATAAATTGCATGATCGCTCTGAGTCATTTAACAGGGTTTTTTTTTTATCTATCTCAATCTATCTATCAATATATCTTTTACTTAAATCCTGTTCAAAGCGAGTTCATGCGTACGCGGAAGCAGCTATTACATATGACTTTTAATGTCATTAATAAATGTATGCTTACAGCTTAGCATTACTATCATACTTTTTGAGAAGAATTACATAATCATACTTTTTGAGTAATAGCTTAGTTTCCTCTTACATGAGCGACAAAATTTTAATATTGAAATAAAATCAGTTTCCAGCAAAAATTTCAGCCTATATTAAGAAAATAAGAAGTGTAATCTTTGAAGTACGCATCTTCATAGCTGGAATACATTCCTCTTAGCCTCCTAAATAGCCAAATTCACAGATCGAGTAACGCTCTGACGTCATCAACAATGAAATTTGTGACATAAGCATGATCATTTGGCAATATTTTTTGGAACTGTTTGACATGCAGGGGAATGCTTAATCTATAGAAGGCTGAACTGGTTCCGGTAACGTAACCCTTTCACTGGTAAGGCTGTCATTCTATGAGAATGAAGAAACGAAAAAGTGGTCAACACTTAGCGCTATCTACCGAGAGATTTACATTTTCTCAGAACTTTTGATATAGAAAATAAGTAAATAAATAAATTAAATAATAATAATAATAATGAATAATGATAAAGATATTTTAAAAGTTTTTATTGTTTTTTTATATGTATAAACAATAAAAGCTCTGACTAATCAAAGCATTTCTAAAAGCATTAATAAGTAAAATTCCTTTCATTAAACTGTTACATATTGTTAGAAAATACTTTAAACTATATCAACTGCAATATTTGAATAACGTTATTATAAATATTTATTTCTTAATTTTAAGACAATAGATGCACTTCATCTTAGTTATGTTGTAAAAAACTGCAATTTTAGATTTGTCAGGAATGATAGCATTAATATTCACTACGTGGAAAACTTTTTTACCACTCCACCAATTTAGTTATGTTTAAATTTTTATAAGTTTTTCTTGCGTCTTTTGCATGTTTTGTTGTATGCATAAATTTTAGTAATTGATGTGAATTGTAAAATTTTAACATCATCCGCTAAAATATTCACAGTAATAATGTTCCTGTGCAGCAACATAATATCTTAAACATACTTTATTCATCTGATTTAAATGCATTTTAAAATATAAATTTCTAGTTGGAACAACACTAATTTTTAGGAATAGTGAAAAATTTGACTCACCTAACACTTAAAATTACATTATAGCTTGACGTATTAAATTTGAATACCTTATTTATTATTTCCATAGATTCGTCTTAATTAACTATAACATTTTATCTTACGGAAAAAACTAAGGAATTAAAAAGGAATTAGTTTTATGCTTTATCCATGTTCATTAGATTTTATTGTTTTGATGAATTGCACCATTGCAGGGCTGCATTTCGATGTTTCTCGTTTTGCATTTTTCAACATTCTTACTACAGTAAAATATATTAGATTCTTTTGACATACTTTGTTCTGAGAATCGTTTATAATTTTAACTATGTATTACGTATTTTGAACACATATATTAGAGTGATGTGAAAAAAAAAGAAAACTTTTGGTTGCTCTAGAGCGGCAATGCTGCGGTTGGTGAAGACTTGAAAAAAAAAAAAAAACTAAACAGAAAAAAGGAAAAATAATAAAATCGGATAATATCTTACTGTCACGCAACGAGCCTGAAAATCGATAAAAATGGAAAATTTCACCGTTTCTTTGTTTGTGATTTTTTTAAAAAAGTGTCTTCAATGTTTTTTTTTTTCATTGCTATAAGACAAAAACGTCGCAAAGGGTGCTGCTGTACGAGACAAGTAACTAATTTCTCTGTTATTTGTTTTCAAATTTTCTTTTAGCTTTCTCAAATCCATTGATAATAACGAAACATGTTTTTTTTTTCGTTAATTTCAAAACGCATTTGTGTTAATTCATAAAGGTTCGTAATTATCCTGCATACTTTAAAACTCAGCGTATGTACTTATCTATCTGTCTGATTATCTATATATCTATCGAGTTACTTCTCCCGAACGCCAGAAAACTGACCATCCAACCAGGTATCGATAAATTCCTAATTTTGCCGTCTTTATGTTTGACCCAATCCTCAGATAATAATTGGCGCAGATATATCAATTAAAAACTATTAGTTATGATACTTAGAATTTCGACATGAAATCTTTATTTTTCGACGGCTTTCCTCCATTCAAATTATTACTCAGTGCTTCATCTCAACTTTCCGTAACAGTGCTTTTATTAAAATTTGTAAAGTAAAAAAAAAAAAAAATCATCAAAAAAAAAAAAAAAAAAGATTTTTTTTTTTGTGTGGTCGAATATGAACAAATAAAATTCTGGGTCCTGCAATAGGGGAAATTAAAAAGTTTCCTTTTTGGTTATTTTTCCACAATCTGGCGCAAAATTTTGCATTTTTTTTCCCAAGCCTGATTCTTGAACACGCGTCACTTGACATAATTTTTATTTTCGAGGTAGATCGTGCAAACCTGGGAGACGCAGCTAGTGTTAGTATAACAGTTACTTCCTGTTTAATAGACAAAGTGGATAGCTCAATTTTATCTTGTGAACGAAATTTTCATGTTCAAGTAGTTGCAGAGTGAACATTATGTGATTGGTAATCAAACTACCAAATTTGTCGGAATCGGCTAAAATTTTAAGTTTGTACAGTACAGCGTATTTCAGTATTTAAAAAGAAAATGCTGTTAGGATTTTTTCGGGATTTTTAAAAATGTTTTTCATAAAGAATCATTTCATTATGTGCCAAAAAAGTTACAAAAGACAGTGCTGCGTAAGAACTATGATCATTTAGGTATGGTTAATCAAATAGCAATAGTTTCTTACAATCACGTAAAATATTCATGTTTTACAAACAAGAGACCTTTTCAGACAATTTCCAGCAATTCTGAAAATAATTCGTTTTTTTAATCCTTCGTAACATGAGGGTCAGACAAGTTGGAAATTATTAATTGTTTTTAAACAAGTTATCCAATTAGACATGCTGGCGTCACTACAGATCCTTACTGATTGGCAAAAAATGGTTTAAAATTAACGTTAGTGTTCAAATTAGGCCAACTTAAGGCTTAAGATCTAATGTATCGATCATGTATGGTTCAATTGGTCCTATCTTTGTACACTTATCAAATGGTACATGAATAAGAAAAAAAAACCCTTCCATCTTCATCACTCCTACTCGCAGTTCGTGCACAAAAATGCAGCATATGCTGCACTGACTCATGCCCCCCATTCTAGACTTGAGTTTTTTAATAAGGACAAAGGACCCCTAATAATGACAATCATGACCTCATTGGGCTAGAGTCTACATTTCTAGGGTAAACAAAGTGGTTCTGGGGTGGTAAAGCAAATTTTTTCTCTTTGAATTGGTCAACTTTTTTATATATAAGGATTTTTAGAACAATTTACAACGTTTTTTTTTCAAGCTAACTACTTTTAACTATGAAATGAAAAAACTAAATTTACTGCAAAATAAGATCAAGCAAATTTGACTAGATTATTGCAATAACGGTTGATGCACTTTTGTGGCTGCTAATAACAAATGGTTGGTTGATAAAGTTTCATCATCAGTTAGGCATTTTTGATGACGATAAACTGACGATCTAACGCGTTTTTGCTATCCTGCATAGAAGAGGCGGGGGGGGGGGGGGGGTGTGGAGGTCGAAGGGTCGGCCTTATGGGTTTTCATGGCCTTATGAAATGAAAAAAAAATCTATAACATAAATACACTGTCATATAAGGATTTTTCTCTCTCTTGTGTTCATTCTTATTTCTGATGCATACCCGAAATTATAATCAATTAATTCTAAAAAATAGGAAATAAAGTGGTGTTTTAGGGCAGTCTAGACCCCCCTCCCCCTCAAAAAAATAAATAAAAGGAAAGTAAAAGCTGATCATAAATGCAATAGTTTCAAAATTGCAAGAATATTCAATTACTTATTTTTCTAATTCATAAGAATTTCTAAAAACCTACTTGCAAAAAGTAAGGCACTGAGTAAAAACAAAACTCGGAATATTAGATTTCTTACAGCAGATTGTTTCGCAAGTAGAATATTAAATACATGCAAATCTGAAATTTATGCATTTCACCAAAGAAAATTGCAGCTTGGAATTTCCGTATGAAAATTTAATAAAATTTATAACCTAGAAGTAAAAGGCAAAAAAGGCGTAATGTGAGAAAGTTTTGTCTTGCAAAAAGAAAAAAAAAAGAACACCTTTCTCCTATTTCAAATTCCTAAAATGCTTTTTAAGTATTCAACGATAAATTACAAAAGTGTTTTCCAGAAATGTGTATTATTATTATACAAATCTACAACCCATCTTCTGTGTACTCTTCTTCCGCTTAGCATTTACAATTTGGCAATTTACATATATATATGAAAAAACTCTGGTTTGTATTTTCTGTTAATACGTAGGAAATGAATATCTTTCTGCATAGCTAATATAAACTAATATTAGAAGGTAAGAGTATTTTTTATGCTCTGAAGCGAAAATTAAGCATATAAATATTTCATTTTATTCAATGTTGAAAGCATTTTAGAATGGAGAGCAATCTATTGCTATAAAATGCTAAAATATGAATGGAAGTACTTAGAAGAAAAGAGGTGTAAGTGCCAAAATTAAAAATCTGGAGATAATTATTACATATAGTAGAAGAAACTCATCTGTTATGAGACAATGGTAGTCCTGGTAGCTGCTGTAATAAAGCATGATTCAGAAAAACTTATCAATAAAGGCTACGTTAGGTTTGAACTTAACACACAGTTTTATCGCAATTTGAAAGCGTCTACTTATGTTTCTTTGCTTCTCTCTGCCTCAATTAAAAAAAAAAAAGAAAATTGAATTTTTGGCATCTTGAATTCAAATTATGTATTTTGCAATCACGAGCGTGTGTGTGTATGTATGCGCGTGTGTGTTTGTGTAGGCGCACGTGTGTGGGTGCGTGCGTGTGTGTATGTAAGCCTGTGTGTGCATGTTGTGTACGCAGTGCTGTGTGTGTACGGGTGCATGTGTGTGTATGCATGCATGTGTGTGTACGGGTGTGTGTGTGTGTATGTATGCATGTGTGTGCATGTTGTGTATGCAGTGCTGTGTGTGTACGCATGTGTGTAGGCGTTCGTGTGTGTGTATGTGTGTAGGAGTTTGTGTAGGTGTGTGAGTTTGTATGCGTGTGTGTATGCGTGTGGGTGTATGCGTGTGTGTGTAGGATATGGACGCAACTTGGAGACGGTTTTCGCTATAGGAGCAGCATCGTGAGGAGCCGGTCGACGGTGGTGCTGGCAGAGGTTGCTGGTGGGAAAATAAAATGATAGCACGCCAAAACAATCAAATGAGAACAATAAGCAATCGTGATTGCTCAAAAAAAAAAAAAATCATTATTTCTTAGACTCTTTTAGGCAGAAAATAAGAATGAATTGAATAGTTATGAATTAAAGTACCTAGAAGCAAAGGGGTGTGAGAGCCAAAATTATTGGCCTGAAGATAACTAGTAGAAATAGTAGAAGAAATTCGTTTGATGTGAGACAATAGTAGTCCTGGTAGGTGCTGTAATAAAGCATGATTCAGAAAAACTTTTCAATGAAAGTCTACGTAAGGTTTGAACTTCGCACACATTTTATTCAAAGTTTGAAAAAGTTCACTTACTTCCCTTTGCTTCTCACTGCCTCAATTGAAACGACATTATTTCATTTCTTAGACACTTTCAGGTAGTTATTAAAATATGAATTGAAGTACTCAGAAGCAAATGGGCATAAGTGACAAAATTGAAAATCTGGAATTAAGTAGTACAAATGGTGTAAGTTTTGAGGCAGCCCTGGTAAATGCATTAAGTCAGGATTCAGAAAAACGTTTCAAGGAAAGTGTAAGTAAGGTTTGAACTTCACTGAAATTTTACTCAAAATTTGAAAAAGTCTACTTACGTCTCTTTGCTTCTCACTGCCTGAATTAAAAAAACATTTTTTAAAATTTCTTAGACACTTTCAAGTACACATTGTAACTTATTCATTGAAATTTCCCATTAATTCTGTTGACATTCATCAAAGTTATTTATGCTGAGAAAAGAATGTGCTTCAAATTCATGTTTATTGTTCACCACAGAAACACGTATGATTGAATTTAAAAGCGTAATAAATCGAACAAAAGAACTGAAAAAAAAACATGCGTTTTGGGGTTACAAGAAACCCTTTTTTACTTCCTTTTACAAGAAAGGAGGTATTGTATTTGCAAAAAAAATTTCACTCAAAAATCGGCCTTAATTTCCATTTTTCTCGACCCAGTATGAATGTTGAGTTTTTTTTTCGACCCGACCCCACCCAAAATATCCATTTTGACCACCCCCGAATTAATTACAACGAATTTTCTCGTGACGTCCGTATGTACGTATGTATGTGCGTATGTGTGTAAGTGTGTATGTATCACGCATAACTCAAAAACGGTAAGTCCTAGAAAATTGAAATTTTGTACGTAGACTTCTAGTGAGGCCTAGTTGTGCACCTTTTGTTTGCATTCGGATGTTCCTAAGGGGGTTTTTGCCCCTTTTTGGGGGGAAATCATTGTTAATTTTGATGAAAACTTAAGTGGTGTTATAATTTGTCGGACACTTGGCGATATATCGCCAGTCTTTTGGTCGCTAAATTTTATCGCCAACTTGGCGACAAATTTGGCGATTTTTTTTTAAATTTTAAATTTTCTTTCAATTTGCCACTGTTGGTGATATTTAGAGAGTAAACAATTGAATCACATTAAAATTGCCAATAATGAGGAAATGACATTAAATTGGAGTGAAAGTAAGTCATATGATGCACAAATCAGCTCGTTTTATTGTAAAATATGTGATCTTGTCCATAAAAAAGCATATTCAGCATCAGCTTTTTCCTAACATCGGTTTGTTACGTATCGCTACATAAACCCTGTCACGACTACCACAAACATATGATGCACTAAAATATATCGATGCATCTCTAATGATTTGCACTAGGTATTTCTAAAATTTAGCTTCTGTCTCAATTTACTTCAATGTACTTCTTAATTATGGGACCTAACTAAATTTTAGGTTGTTGTCGCAAGAGAATGGAACTCTCATACTCTCTTTGCTTTAAATTTAAGCGGATATTGTTCATTTTTAAGGAAAAGTACAAATATATTTTCTGCTTACTTTTAGACAAAATTGAAGAACTTTACTTTTACTCCCTTTTGAATTTTAATTCCTGTTCGAGAAATTGACCATCTCCTGAAGAGGAAATTTGTTCGAATTTTTGTTTCTATGATAAGTTAAGAGAACAAAATCGAATGAAATGGGCCGTTAGGAGTGCACCTGAATGATCATTGTATGACAAATTTCATGGTTCTAATGACAGAAAACAAATGTTAGCGCTAATGACTGGAAATGTAGAGGAATGTGGAGTGAAGTGGAATAGAGTTGAGATAACTTACTTTTTTCAAAACGAACGAATTAGAAATCTGTTTGGAAGATTACGGTACATAAAGAAATAACAATGTAATTTTTAATACACTTGCATTGACACCTAATTTTCAGTTTCCGGCAGTAAAATTGTACCATTAAAAAACTAAATTCTTTTGTTTTTTTTTTCCATGGGGGAAAAGTAAAAAATAAAATAGTTTTCTACTAAAATAGTTTTTTTTCAAATAATTAAAAATACTTTTGATTATATTAATGAGTAAGTAAAAGAATGAATGAAGACATTAATAAATAATGAAGAAACAACGGAATACATGAATAAAATAATAAATCAATACACGGAAAAAATAAATAAGTAAATAAAAGAGCGAATGAATAAGAAAATAAGAGAATGAATGAATAAATAATTGAATTATTAAATTAGGGAATGTTAATAGATTGATTTATAAATGAATATGTAAGCAATTCAGTAAATGATTGATAAAGAAAACGAAATGAAATATTTCAGTTTCTCCCATCCCTTTCACGCTTGACTAATTGCACAAAACTTTTAAAATAAAAATGAGATTAATTTTACAAAAAAAAAAAAAAAAATCCTGCACCGATTATTATTAGGTCTCAATCAATATCTAAAATATTCACAACAAGAACTCCACCATTTTATATAGAAATAATAATTTTTGACATACCACAAGAGTTTTCAATAGTTTTTTAAATTGTCTGAGTTACTATATGCTTTGGTCTTCAGAAATAATGTTTTTCCTGTCTGGAACAGACTACATGTGGCACAAATGGTTAAAATACGACCAGATAGGTGACGCTAGAAACAATAAATATTTCAGCATTTCACATTGCCTTACGTTCCTCTACAACATTAAATAAAACCAGTGACCAAAGTTGCACCTAAAATACACCCTACACTGTTTTAAAAAATACTAAAATTTTGCGGTAAATGTTACTGGCAGCCATGTTGCCAGTAACTTTTACCATAAAATCCTATTTTACAGTAAAATTTTATAGTAGAATGAACGAGAGACAAAAAACGCAACATGCGAGCATCAGGTTCAAACTCGGGACCTTTGCATTGGCAGACAGCTTTGCTGACTACCATACCAATTAGGACACATCGCGTGAGATGAAATACGGTGCTTTCTGCTTCGCACTATTAGTCTCGTGGTGCATTAATTAGCGCAGCAAGCGTTTATTTTTTTCGGTACAATCTGACTGTAAATTTTTACTGCATTGTAAACACTCCACTTTACAGTATTATTTACCATAAACTTTTTCTGAAATTTTAACAGTGTAAAGAGAAGATAAACTATGGAAATAAGAAAAAAGTCAAGAAACAACTTTTTCTCTTCCAAAAACGAAAAAAAAGAGTCATTTAGATTTGTAGGAAAATTAAAGGCGATGAGTTTTTGCTCCAAAACAGGAAATATGCGTGAACATTTCGCTTAAAACTGAAAAAAAAAAAATGGATTTCTTGGGAAACAATTGTGTACATTTACAAACCAATAGTACGATTTGAATAATTTCGCACCTCTCCTCTTACATCTAGTGTCATAAAAAGGATGGTGCAACTTTTGTTGTTGATATAATGTTTATGTAATGATAATTAAACAAATTGGCTTTGTTGTTGAAGCCAATTACATTTTCATTTGATGCTAACCCCACTGAGCTTTCAAGCCATATTTTCTAGCATTGTTTTTCTTTTCAAATATGCCCTTTTTTTGCTAAATTATAGTATTTATTTAAAATTGAACTGCCTTTGAAGATAGAGAGCGGCTAAACCAGTTCGAAGGCTTAAAAACCATTAAGTATGCTTTTAAAAAGAAAATATGAGAACATAAAAAAGTAAAATAGAGCTTCTTCCTCTGAACTAAGCTCTCCAGCATTAAACAGGCATACAAATAAACTAAGTTATCTCATTATATTCAAACGTATTTTAAGTAATACCACTTGACCCATGCTAATCATTTACTTAAAACTCACTAGAAGCACAATAATTCATAGCAGAGTGTATCCTTGGAGTATGTGCGACACTGATGTATTATGTGGTGAGATGTATGTAAGGTATCTTTAAGTAAATAAGAGATAGAATATTTTATTAATCCTGACGGGAAAGTAAAAATAAGTACAGAGAGTGCTTTAACAGTTGATGAACGTATTTACGTATTTTTAACACTTCTTAAAAAGGCAAAGTTGATAAACTTTCTTGCAGCAAAATCATTTTTATCGCTATTACTTTTCTCCATATGGCAGCACAGGTCTCCATTTTTAATAATGTAATCGCTGATTTTGAAAAGGGCGTAAATCACCAGTAACTGATTTTGAGAAAACTTGATAAAACCGTTTATCTCAAGTTACAAATTAGTTATTATAAATCTATAGCAGTCGTTCCAAAGGCATTGCTTTTACATATGTTCAGTGAAGTTTTGGTTAATTTCCGATTTAAATTGGATCAAATACCGAATTTACAAATTAGATGACTTACGCCCTTTTCAAAATCAATCGGTTTTTGGCAGTAAAAAATATTTTATTTGCACTTATTTAAAAGAAATTTTTTAATTGTATAAATGTTACAAATTGGTTGGCGTTGTTAGAAGCCGTATTTTTCCAAGAGAGGATCATTTTGCAGAATCCATGGTGTTATTCGGGAATGTGAAAGAGGAGCTTTCTAATGTTAGTCAACTTCTTTTCATTGATGGGCACCTGATCACTGAGTGTATGCTGGCGTAGTTGGTAGATCGGGGATGTTCTTGACTTTCAGGAGTTTGTAACTGTTGTAGCTAAGACCGTCAATCCGGTCAAAAGCAATAAGGATCCAAGGTGTTGAAGAATCAAACACGTACATCTTGTTGGAACTGACCCCCCCCCCCCCGAAGAACAAATCGTGATAATCTCTCTTCTGGCCCGGGCGGGTCTTTTTCAGAGAGAAGCAGGATTTCTTATAAAACTCTGGCCACCATTGACTGAAATCTTTGACTTCTTTGGAGCGTAGCACTTTGACAGTAAAGGGATCCTTTTTGGTAGCCAGAATCAATGCATGATATTCGTCAAAGACTTCGATGTTTTCTCTGCTGGAATAGTGGTACGTTTTTGTGGGAAATGATTTAATATCTCCACCATTCGGTGGATTTCAATGGCGAAAATCTTAAAAATTTGATCGAGGAGCTTGAGCACGCAGTTCTTTTGGAGTGTCTCCTCCTCTTAACAATCCCTGTAAACGCCTTAGCTTCTTTTCGGAGACGCTGTGAAGAGTGAGAAAAACCTTTTGACAAACATACTTTTTGGGAGCGCTGCATGACATGATAGCTAAAAGTGGACTGCCTCACTCGTGGTTCTCTTTTCTGGGACGATGTTTTTCGACTTCATGGTGCTCAATGAGGGATTGAAAATAGACGTCTTGTATTGTCTTTGATTACATAGAGTACAGATTAGCAAGGACACCTTCACGTTTCTCTGGAAAAAATGAATCAGAGCATGTTTCTGACTCCTTTTTTATGTTTTTTTTTCATTTACTTTGTCCATCATTAATGTTAAAAAAAATACCGGAAGATTACCCACTACAGTTCATAAAACACTGTAATACAAGAAAAACAAAAAATATCACCTTGCACAACCAGCGACATCTATTAGAATTTGCCAATGAGTTTGAAAAGGGCGTAAGTTCAATGACTAACGCCCTTTTCAAAATCACCGCAAATTTCCCCTCCATTTTTCTCAATCACTTTTCATACAAACTTATGCCGTTTTTAATCTCATTTAGTAGGTTTATGTTCACAGTACCGTTTCCCATTATTATCTCGATTTGTCAAAAATGGTGACTTACGCCCTTTTCAAAATCAGCGATTCAATTCCAAGAGAAGTTTTTGAATTTAACGTAATGAATTCATTGAAAATCCATTTATAAGTGTATTTTTTCGAAAAACAGTCAAAATGTGGACGATTTTATTATTTTTCGCTGATTTTGGTTAAAACGAAAGTCTTTAAACTTATACCGTACTTGTAAAATTGGTGAAATATTACGGAAGTTGTAATATATATATCCACGAAAACACCTTGGAGAAATAATACTTTAAAATTAAAATCTTCAACTTAAGTTTGAAATTGAACTATTCAAGCCATCAATATTATATTTTTAAAAAGGCTCAATCTTCAAAAAGTGCTGCAATACCTTTGACTGGTTTAAAAAGTATTTAAAAAGAAAAAAACCCTAATGTACATGCTTTCCATCGATATTCAGCTCAAAAATTGAAGTTGTTATAAAAGACTCGAAGCGATCTCTCTTCATCAATATGTCATGATTCGCACCATCAATAACTTCCGATTTAGAAGACAAGAAGGAGAAATATTATTTTCTTTTACGACATCTTATAACTTTCTACTGAAACATCGCTCCTTTTATACTCTGAATTTTTTTTTTCCTTTGTAGAGCCGCTACATTACCCCTAGTATTTTACGCTTTTTTATGTGCTTACTTCGTTGTTTTATACTTTATGATAAACATTTTTCTGCAGCTTTCTAGCACGCAATGATAGTTTATAGGTGATAATAAAACCATTTAAGTACAAAATACGTTATTTTATGTATGAAATTGAAAAACACTATCTTATCTAAAATAATACAAAATATCAATTTAGTTTTTTAGACGTATTTAAAATCATTACGAAAAGGCTTGATTTTTTTTTGTTTTTTTTCCAGTTTTAATTCTTTAAAATTACCGTAATTTTTTTAATAAGCTTTCTTTGTAATATTTGTTCATTGAAATTCTTACTTTTTAAAATTTTCCTAGTTTAAAAAACATTTTTATTAAACTTGCTAGATATTATTACTCTCAAAGTTTGAAACAGAGATTTATTACACAGGGTACTTATGTCGATAAAACTTTTTGCGCAGCTGCGCCTAAGAGGGAGAAATGAGTTTAAAAAAGTGTTTTAAAAAACTGGGTTGGTGTTTAAACAAAAAAAGGGTTTGGACGTCACGTATAGCCAAGGTTTTGTTTTGCTTTCGAGTAATTATCATACTTCTGCATTTCTCATCAAAATAAGTTTTCTTTTTCTTTGTAAATGTTGATTGTTTAGCTCATTTTCAGCCCACTAGTTCCGTATCACACATCAATCGGATCTTTTTAAAACATTCCAAGCATTTTTGAGAAAATTCTACAAAAATGTACTTTTTCATCACTCATATATACTGCTATGGGCAGGTTAAACGGCAGCATCTGCAGACATGAGTTTTCAAAATGTATGTTGGAGTCAATACTAACAATAAGGAAATGTTGGAATTCAGACGCACCTTTTGCGCTTCTTTTCAGCGAAAACCAAATAAGCAAGCTTGCAAAATAAAGCTAACGCACAGTAGGTGACAAAAATGCAAAAAATAAAAAATGAAAACTTTTCAGCTACTGCCCTACATATAGTGTAGACCGGGGCACGTTTACGCGTGTAGCACGTTTACTCAGTGCTCTTTTTTCAAAACGAATTATAAATGGAGAACCAATAATCATAACATATTGATGCTGCTCCCTTACAAAAATCCTCACAAATACATGAAACACAGCGTCAGCTCAGTCATTCCACCCGATGAATGAAGTTTCGTGCTTATCAGCACTCATCAGTCCGGCATAGGAAGTGACTGTGCTGGAGGTGGAAAACCTCTTAAGGAAGCCAAGAATGTTGAACAAGCTGGCAGTTATTATAGAATTAGCACATACTAGACGAGTGACCAAAGCAATGGTTCGGCTCAGCTCGAAGATTGAAGGCAAGGCATATTAATTTCAGTAAGGGTACCGCCCTTCAGCCAGGGCTAAGGAATAAATACATGAAATACACCGCCAGCTCAGTCATTCCAGCCGAGGACTGCAGTTTCGTGCTTATTAGCAAGTTTGCCGGGCTGAGAGTGCTAATAAGCTATTTCAGTCATCGGCTGGAATGACTGAGTTGGTGGTGTATTTCATGTATTTCTACCTTAGCCCTGGTTGTAGGGCGGTAACTTACTGAAAACCCTCACAAGTGTTTTGAGATTCAGTCGAGCTTCTGTCTAGCAAGCAGAAAGAATAATCTGTTTTCTACCAAGTCAAGTAAATTTTGAGTTGAACGTTTTGAAGCTTATTGTGAATAAATAATACACATTTAAGAATAAACAAATGTATAAAAATTAGCAGAATTTATCCTTTTTTGAGAATTGTATTCGTATGAACTGAAATGTTATTAATTTTTCTTGCACTTTTAAAACAAATCCGAACTTGGCGACGGGACAAGTTTATGCAATGATGTCTAAGCACCTTACGTACGTTCTTACTGTGTCTTCTAACCGTGCCTTGATGCTTTTTTCTCTCCGAACTGTCTGAAAACATTTTATTATTTTCAGAATATTTTGTTTTGAAAATCACCATTTAATTTTCAATTGAGTTACGAATTCGTATCTTATAGCTTATAATTATGTAGTGCTGTCTTCATGCTAGTTCAGCAGGTACAAAAGAAAAATGAAGAAATGAAATTTTGCGTCAGAAAAATGGTAAAAACGTTTTCTCTTATTTTAAGTCATATGTGTCTTACATAATAGCATCGTAGATAAAAACTTTCTAATAAAAAATATTTGTTATTTTTTCCATTTTTAATTTCCGGAAAAATAGTGTCTTCTAGCACATTTCAGTTTCACCTATTTTGGGAAATTTCTTGGTGAAAGAGGAAAGGGAATTTTATTGCTTGCAAAACGGTGGGATAAGTTACTCCGACAAGAGTTACACAGGATCATGTGTGCCTATTATAACTGTTGAATGCTTTTTCTTTTGTATTATATCAAGATGTATTGAAACCAAATTCCTTAAAGAGCTTTTAAGTAGCTTTTCAGATAAGATGCTTTTGGTGTAGTTCATAATGTTTCCATTGAATAAATTTGAAACTTTATCAAATGCGCCGCAGTTTTCAAAAATCCAACGAATCACGTCATTCACTTCGCTCTGCACTTTGGTGTGTCGCTGACAAGATTTTCACCCAAATATCGTATTAGAAAGCGTGCGTGTGTAGTGTTTGAATTTGAAATTACAATCGAGCCCGCGTATTGGAATATTGGTTAAAAGAATATCCCGCTTAATAGAATACATTTGCTAAAACAATGTAGTTTGTTATTTTGATCCCGGTTAATGGAATATTTCACTTACTATAATGTTTTTTGTGGCAAAATGGCTATTCCATTAAATGGGTTCGAATGTAGTAGTAGTTGTTGTTTTGTGCTAACTAATTGTCAATTTTGGGGTTCGCTGCTTAATTTTTTCTACTGTACCTTCATTTGGAGTTAAATTCATCGTCTACAGTGCACAATGCTACAAGGACCCTTGAAATTAGTATCGTTGCCTTATTACCCGTCTCCATAAAAACGTGCATATTTCATGATTGTGTAATAATCATGTTTATATGTTACGTCGACTTTTGATTTTGCCAAAGTTAGGCAATTAGTGTGAAAATTTTTGCACGGAAAATAGTAGTTTGTATTATTGGTATATGTGATGCAAGTAGCGATATATATAATATATAAACAAAAGTTTTAAAAACGGAAACCCGACTATAGCTCAAAACACTAAAAGGTAAGAAATAAGGTAGGTGTTGTTTGATATCATCGTCTTATTGTGTAAAACAAGTCACTTGATATGTTAGATAATCCTAATTATTTAGTTCTATTGAAATCCTCTGTCAATTAAAATTTCGTAGTTGTGCGTGTCGCAATTGATCAAGGTTAGCCTTGAACTTTTATTTTTAAACTTTTCCTTCCGCCCACCGCTTTTCGGATCTGAAGTGAACTGAGGGAAAGATAAAAATAAATAGAACTGATCGAACACCGAAAATGATTTTTATGTGGTCCGATTTGTAAATTTGTTATTTGAAGCTGTAAATAATTTTGTTAATATATTGAGTTTTCTTTTAGATAGTACTGTGCATTTTTCTTTAGTCAATTTCAATAACTCTCTCAGCAATTTAAGATGCAATCGCCAGAAACAAATCGGCAAAGGGTAAGATTTTTATCTACAATTTCAATTTTAGATACCGATTAGTACAGTGTGTTGATAAAAAAAAATAAAATAAAATAAAATAAAACTGTTGATGACAACGCACGATAACGGTATTTGAATTGAATTTTAATATTATAATGTGAAAGTAATAGAGGATTTCAATATAACTAAATAAAAGGAATATCCAACGCATCAAATGACTCGCTTTACTCAATGAGACGATGATATGAAACAGCACCTATCTTGTTTCTCATCTTTTACTGTTTTTTCCCGTAGTCAGGTTTCAAGATTTTAAAATATTTTTTAGTTTAATATTTTTTGTTTTAATCTGTGATGGACAGCAAAAAAATAACTTGAGATATACTTAGCAAGCAAGTTTAATATACAAAAATGGTAAATTTAATTTATTGCTATTATGTCAAACTGATAGAAAATTTCAACTATAAAATATTGATTTTACTTAATAAGACCACAATAGTAATCAACACCAAACTTGTTTCTAACCCTTTTTGGCAACAACGCCAAACTTTCAAACTATTGAAAATTTCAATCTATTTTTATCGAGAAAGCAATGCGAGTTTTGAGTTACAAATAAAACATTGAATTTATGATGCAGTTTCAAATGTTTTAATCCCTTTAAAGAAAAAATAAGAATAAGATTACGGAAAAAATCTTTGACTAAAGTAACTAAATTGAACATTCGAAAAAGCGAATTTCATTTTCTTCACTCCTCTTTTTCCTCCTGCAAAGTACCAGCCTATCAGCAAACCCACATTGATTTATTCTGAACTTATATATCTTACTCTACTCTGCCAAAGTGCCAACAAAACAGTTTGCGATAAAAGTACATTGGTAATATTTTAAAACGTCCCGACTTATATCAGTCGCTTCTAAAAATTTTAGCCATTTTTATCAAAACAGAAGCGAGCTGTAAGATATTTTTCCGGTGTCAAGATTTTTTATTTCGAGAGCTTAACAGACAGGATGACAGCAATGTCGGAAATGCCACCTGATTTTTCAAATAAAGCTTAAGTATTCGTGGAGAGTGCCGATTTAACATAATCTTTGCCAGTGGCTATAAGAGTTCTTCTGTACACCTTCTTATTAAAATACATAAAAAGAGTAAACATTTTGACTGAACATAATTAGATATTGGTAATATGTTAAGGTTACTGATTTAAATTCTACTGTACAGTAATAAAAAATTATCTGTATTACGTTTAAGTATAATTTTTACTGATATTACATTTAATATTTAAAATATAACTTGTCTTTATCTTTACTAATAATAAAGCTGAAAGTCTCTCTGTCTGGATCTCTGTCTGCCAGGATTTATTTCTGTCCGGATCTCTGTCTGTCAGGATCTCTGTGACGCGCATAGCGCCTAGACAGTTCGACAGATTTACATGAAATTTGGCACAAAATCAGTGTGTAGCATGAAAGTGCATCTCGAAGCGATTTTTCGAAAATTCGATTTGGTTCTTTTTCTATTCCAATTTTATGAACAAAATTATCATAAGATGGACGAGCAAATTACGAAATTATCATAACGTGGAACCCTAACATGGGCACAAGCCAATTGGCGAGATACGAACTTATCATAACGTGGAACCGTAACATGTGTACAAGCCAATTGACGAGAAAATTCACCACACATTATTTGTAAACATACAGGCGAACCAAAAGACCTTTTAATTTTTCTATTACGGGCAAAGCCGTGCGGGTATAACTAGTTCTAAAATAATTGTGGAGAAAGCATCCTTGAAATCAAATCGTGGTTTACGACTTTGTATCTAAAATTCAGATTGTTTTATGCTATTTAGAGGAAATTTCGACAAATTATATCTTTGCCAGTATTTTTAGTAGACGATTTAAATGATATTAGACTACTGTTTCTAATGTTTTTAAATTAGAAGGGCCATTCCGTGAAAAAACAGACAATATGTCCCGCACGTGACGAATCTATATTTCGTTTCAAACGTGTAATAGGCAAGCTTTTTACTTCCTTTTCCAAAAAAGGAAGTACTGTATTCGCGAAAACGTTTTCACTCAAAATTCGGCCTTAATTTCCATTTTGCTCACCCCCGAATTAATGATGAGTTTTTTTTCAACCCAACCACATGCGGATAAGTGCCTAAGAACGTATAAACACTCAAAATATCCATTTTGACATTCCCCGAGTTAATTACAACGACTTTTCTTGCGACGTCCGTATTTACGTATGTATGTGCGTATGTGTGGATGTGCGTATGTACGTATGTATGTCGCATAACTCAAGAACGGTATGTCCTAGAAAGTTGAAATTTGTAACGTAGACTGCTAGTGGGATTTAGTTGTGCACCTCTCTTTTTGGTTGCATTCGGATGTTTCTAAAGGGGTCTTTTGCCCCTTTTTGTAGGGAAATAAATCATTGTTAATTTCGATGTATAGTCAAGTGATGTTACAATTTGGCGGACACTTAGCAATATATTGCCAGTCTTTCGGTCGCCAAGTTTTGTCGCCAAGTTGACGACAAATTTGGCGATTTTTTCCTTTTTTTAAAAAATCTGGTTTCAATTTGGGCACTGGTGGTGATATTTGGAGAGTAAACTATTGAATCACATTAAAATTACCAATAATGGGAAAATGACATTACAATTGGAGTATTAGGAAGTCATGTGATGCATCATACATCAGCTCGCTTACCTAAGAAATCAAGTGTATGAGTGAGTTTTTAGGTAAAAAAATATTTGTTTGTTACATTTTTAATATATTACTTTTGGCATAAAATATAAAACTCACGTGTATGACAAAATATCTGATTTTCTGTGTAATGGTCCACTATTTGTTTCTTTCTGACATTATCACTAGAAAGTAATTAGTAGGAAAGCAAATTATATATGTAATGGATTTTCAAAAACAGAATCTAAGGATGTGGTGCTAATAGAATCAAGAAATCTGACGCTGATGTCCAAAGGTATGCCCCACACGTGACCGTGGAATCACTCAGAAGAATTAGAACTTGTTATCAAACACGTTTTTTTAAACAAAGTTAAAAGATTTGTCCTTTTCAGTAATGTAATCATGTTTGCACTCAGTTCGAGCACCTATATGTCCACAGAATCATATCCTCTACCTAACTGATACTTCGACGTCCTAATAAGGACACAATAAAGCAAACCATATTCTTATTGCGATGCAATCCTCTTTTATAGAATTGTCAAATCCCAGGAAAAAATGGCATTACAAAATGGCATGTTTCTTTTTGAGTTCGTTTATTACATAAGTTAGGCTTCAAGAACAATAAACAACTTTTTTTTTTTTTTTTGCTCTCGTAAACTTCAATGAAACGTGAAGAAACAAAACTTATTGTAAAAAAAAGATAAGGTAGTCTCGACTTTCTGTACGTGCATTCTTCGGTGTGTCTTCTTTCCTGGTGATAACAAAATGCTTATTAATAACACTTTTTCATCAGTTAGGCTTTCTGATGACGACAAAGTCACGATTTAGCTTGTTTTACTTACATAAAAAATTGTAGAATTGGCCTTATTGATCAGTACCGCCTTATTTGGTTCACCCACCTTATGTATTTGACGATTTATGTCATTGTTATCTATAATTGTCATTTATTGTAAATATTTTCATTATATTACATCCGTAAGCTTCTTTTCAATCTCGTTGAAAAATTCTTATACAACTTTTGTATATTGTCTGTTGTGCTCGGGAAAAGTTTGCATCAGGAAAGATTTTATCATCAAATAAATTTAAAATTAATAGAAGGAAAAAAAGGGATGAAACCAATATAAAGCTATTTTCTTTTTAATTGGTTTTCCACCAGAAAAAAAAGTCACATGAAGCATTCAATTAAAATAGACTAACAAGGAAAACATTTTATAATCTCTTGTCAAATTTAGGTCCAAAAGTTTTCAATTTGTAACCAAAAAAAGAAAAAAAAAAAGAAGAATCATTCTGCTGACAATCTTAAAATCTAACTACGTGCTTTTAATGAAAAAAGATAATGAAATCATTTGAGTTTTCTTCTTTAAAACTGACATCTTATTTCTTAAAAATCCTAGAGCCTCTACGATGTCATCAATTTTTAACTTTGTGACGGGATCTGAAGTTTTTCATTCCTAACTGTCATCTTATCAAATTGCTTTCTTGTTCAAAGTGATGCAAAAATTTAATTGGCAAGAGTGTTTCGGTTAAAGAACACTTAAAAAAAATAATCATCAAACTAATTTTTCTTAGTTTGATTGCAGTAATGATTTTTTCTCCAATCTATATACACGCAATCATTATTTTTCTCTTAAAATGAAGGTGGATTTATGCTTTTTAAAAATCAAAATATGAGAATAAATTTCTTTTCTCAATATAGGAAGGCCTATTCATTAAAAATGAGTTCTTTGTTGATTATTACGTAATTGAATTTTTGGGGATACAATTTAGTTTGTGCGAAATTTTTATTGTATATAATTGAACAAATTTATACTGCGTTCATGGAAAAAAATGACTAAATGACTAGAAATGAGCCACTTGCTGACCTCAGTCACGTGTTTGGTTTGGACAAAAGCAGATGGCGAATACAAATACTGATGCATGAAATACACGGCCAGCTCAGTCATTCCATCCGAGGACTGCAGCTTCGTGCTCATTAGCACTCGTCAGTCCCGAATAGGAAGTGACTGAGCAGGAGGTGGAAAACCTCCTAAGGAAGCCAAGAGTGCCAAGCAAACTGGTGGCTAATACAGAATTAGCACTGACTCAGTCAATTCCTATTCCGGGCTGACGAGTGCTAATAAGCGCGAAACAGCAGCCTATGGATGGAATGACTGAGCTGTCGGTGTATTTCCTGTATTTTTTCCTTAGCCCTGGCTATAGGGCGGTAACTTATTGAAAACAAATACTGATGGTTAAATTTGTGTTATTCTGAAGAAAATCCACCAACGGTTTCCTACAGTGGTAAACCTTCGGACAACTTGTTTACTTTCGGTATATATTTTCTGTGAATGAAGTATATATTTCAGTGGATTTTACAAAAATGCATGAATATTAGTATTGATGTTTTACAGTAATTTTCCCTAAAAAAAGGAAACAAATAAATTGATAAACTAAAGAAAACAAAACGTCAATGGATATTTAATCAAAGTGAAGGCTTACTTATGTCACATATAAGGGATGTAAATATTCAATTGTTAAATTTAATAAAATCCCGCAAAAATCATTGAAAAAAATGTCTAGTATATATGGAATATCAAATTCATATCCGTGGGAAGGAGAGAAGAAAAATAGTATAACATGAATGTATTTTTTAACAATCCGTTTATAAAACTGACATAAAAACGAGATTTGAATTACAAAATGCCATGAAAATTGAAATAACATGAGAAAATGTAAGCCAGTAGGACAAACAATTTTTTTTAAAAACACATACATATTTTCGAGAATTATTACGGTTTGTCTCTTCACATCTTGAACAAAATGCGTAAAGCCGTCTTTCAAGTGCAATTTTTGTATTGAAACATTTATTAAAGTGTAATTAATTTTGCTATTTTTAAGAAAATTTCATAAAAAACATTTTGATTTCTAAAACGATACATAATATTATTTCACCCATAATTTATTCTAAGAAAAAAAACACAGAATTATAATTCTCTGTATTTTATTCTTAACAATAAGATTAACTCATTTTCATTATCAAAAATGCACAACTTGATTTCAAACTGTAACCGAAATAATCTAATCGCATTGCAGAACCTTGTGTTTCAGTAATTGGATTTCTTTAATTAACAGCAGGCGGATCATTAATTAGCAACCACTTTTATTGGTAAAACGCATAATGATATGCATTAATTAGTGAAATTGAATCTTTTAAGTCGTTCCATTGTGTATTAACATATTCCTGTGTCGTTTTAATTAACTTTGGGAGTTAAAATTGCTGGTTGAGCTTTGCGACAAGTTCACAGTTCTTAATTGAACATTTTTAAACATTCCATTTCACAATTGTTTGAAGTTTATTGTTTAAAAAGATTTTTTTTGTTAATAATAATTTCTATTGATCAAAAAGAACAGGGTTTTGGAATTGCATGTATCATTGAAAGGGATTGCTGATTCTGTGAAGGAAAAAAATGAACCGTCACTTATATAATTCTTTTGATTCATGTTCAGACTTTAAAGCACCGTAAAAAACTTTAAGTATATTAATATTTTTAAATGTTTTGAAGGATGATTTTCAGTGAAGTGGTCCTATTGTGCTTTTTCATTGGAGCTTTGGAAAAAATCATACGTTATTCTCAAACTTTTTTTCGGAGGGGGGGGGGGAGCCATAACTTCCTATGACCAAACTCTATAAGTAATGTTAGAACAACCAAAATTTCACCGAAATCTCTGCTATTTTTGAATTATAATTTTCGTCGAACTTTTTAAAAATTAAATCTTTTTTTAGGCGTATGTGCACTCTTTATTTTTATTTATTTCGAACAACTCTTACAATGCCAGATGTTGTTTTCATATATATTTTTTATCTGCGCGATCACTAGTTACATTGCCATATTTTTAAAAGGTTTTACAACCACTGTCGCCACTGTAATCTATAAAGCTTAACAAATAAGACACCATTTAAAACAGTTTTTACCCTGCACTTTTGCTCAAAATAAACAAAATATTCCTATTTTCCCTATTAAGGAAAAATCGTTAAAAGGTAGTAAGAATTCATTCGCTTAAATTTGCGATATTCCGCTTGCAGTTTTAAAAGGTGTATCGAATAGCTTAATCGGTAGTGCGTTCAGCTTTCAGCCGAGCGGTCTAGAGTTCGAGGTCCCTGCTCGGGCACTCTGCCTTTCGTACGGTTTTAAATCGTGTATTTACCCAGAATACTTAAGGTGTTAGCATTAATACAACTGGAATGCTTTTCGCTTTTTTAAACCAATCAGTTTGCGCATGATACCTGAAAAGTTAATACGTTTATTTTTCACACAGAACTGTGAGAAAACTTTATTTTTAAGACATGATGAAAGTTAGTTGGTGTGATTGCGGTAATTTTCCACCAGGGGAAGATATTAATATATACCTAGGCATGGGTTTTTATTAGGTACTGTCCAACCACGGATTGCATGGAATTTTCAAACGTCCAGATAAGACGAATTTATGTTAATAAGGGGGAAAAGTAAAATTTAATGCGCGTATTCAGCTCATTTGAATGAGACTCTGCTTCTGCAAAAGCTGACATCGGTAAAAAATTATAGATTCGTCCATTTCCGGCTGTAAAACGGATGTTTGTCTTTCCATACAATCCGTGGTCAGACAGTACTTTTACAGCAGAGCTATTTATTTAGAGTGTGAATGCTTCGTATGAGTCAGCTAGTTACTCATATTTCGTTGAAATCTTTTCAATTTGGAAGCTATTGTGAACTTAATGTCTCCATCAAAATGTTATATATTTAAACTGTGATTTAATGGCTGATTCTGCATATTAAAAGTGATATTTTTCACGAATTTTACATTCGTAGAGTAAAAATGCTCTACTCATGTATGTTTCTTATAATATGGTAGTAGTTTCTTAAATTCATATGTAAATCTTTTCAACTGCTTTCAGTTTACTTAAATCAGAAACCCCCCCCCCATCTAGGGTCTGGTGGGGTAAAGTGGTCATAAAACCGGTAGGTTTTCAACTTATGTGAATAATAGATACAATAAAGTCTTTAAACATTTAAACTTTTTGTTTTTATTTTACATTGCATTATTAAAGAACACAGTACTTTGGGTTTTAGGAAAATAAATATTGATTTAAATAGTTTTATAACACTTTCTTTTCCCTTCGTAATTATGACCACTTTACCCCATGGGGTGGGGGAAAGTGGTCATAGCATGGGGGTAAAAATGGTCATAGTTAAAAATGGATGCAAAACAATTATAAACAACTCTAATATTGGTATATTTCGGTTATTTTTTTCAGTTACAAGTATATGCACAAGCATATGTGTGTATTCACGAGTATATACGTGTCGTGTAAACATTAGTAAACACGTTCATATATGAGTAGATACATGTATGCATTGGATACATGCATGCACGTACCTACTCAAGTATATACGTGTATGCACGAGCATATAAGCATGTATACGTGATTAACTACAGGAGTGTATTCGTGTCTACACGAGTATATACGTGTCACGTGTATATACATGTCACGTGTACGTTCGGGTATATACGCGTGTAAACGAACATCATATGCGTGTATGCACTTGTATCTCGAGTACATAGTGCATATCTGAATATATACGTGTTTAGTAGACATATACACGCATATATAAGTGCACATGCACACATATACGAGTATACACGAGTTAATTCGTGGATACATCTAGTGCGTGTTTGTACGTGTCTACTCGCATATATATATTGTAAAACACGAGTATATACGTATGTATAAGTGCAAACACGATTATATACCTATATAGATATATATACGTACATTAACGTGTATACACCAGTACATGTATGTATACACGAGTATATAAGCTTATACACATGTGTGCCTACAGAATGAATCCAAGCTCTTGGGTAAAAATCTAAGGAGTGTGAGAGGGGAGGATAAGAAGCAAAGAGTTCTAAGCGACTTACATTCCGTGACGCGCTACATGCACACAAAGCTAGAAACTGATAAATTTAAACAATTCGCAATTTTGTTACATAAAGATGATTTTACCCAACATTTTAGTTTTAAGAAATATTTAGAACAGTTGTTGAAAGTTACGGCTTGTAGTAGCTCTAATACAAGCATCGCAATAAAAGCGCAGCGACAGATGAAACGTTTTCAAAACTTTCGTTATTGCAACAGAGAGTGCTATGTGATTGCGAAGCACATGTATTACAGATGCAGGCCGCAAATTTCATCAATCACTTTAAAAATTTCTTGAGACCTAACATCTTGTGTAAAATTTTCTTTGTATAATAAATTTGTGTGACCTGTTTTGCATCCATCGGTTTCTGGCTTTGCGTGCATGTAGCGCGTCAGCATTGTGTTTGTGACCATATGTTCTTTATGATTCATGCTTCTTATTCTCCCCTCTAACACATTTTAATAATTTGCCCAAAAGTTTAAACTCACCCTGTTTACTTGTATATCATATGCTTATATGTAAGTGTCCACTCGAGTACGTACGCGTTTATTCGTGTCTACCTGAGTATATAAGTGTTTATACGAGTATAAGCGAGTATATACGTGTATAGTCGAATGTATATCTGTATAGATTAAAAATACTTGCAGATACATATATACGTATTTATTGGTGGATTTATGAGAATGCATATACGTGCCTACACGAGTATATGCGTATGCATATGTATATACTCGAATATTTAACCCCGTTTACTGCAAAAACAATACATATTAAGTGAAATTAATATTTAATTTATATCTGCATTATACTTAACGATTAAGTGACATTAGAAGTAAGTTATATTTGTTAAGCCTAATATTATGACCAATTTACCCCATCTTACTTAAATCGTTCTAAAAAATTATCTAAAAGAGATTCAGCTAACTGCAAATGAGTAAGAGTTCTTGAGACATGTTGGAAGCTTCCTATGCAGTCAATCTGTTCATAATTCTAACAAACAAAATTTCCAAGGGAAGTTAAAAGAGGTGTTCAAATTTAAAAACTTTTCATATTCACACAAAATATTTTTTTTAACCAAATAAAATTTTGCTAGTTGTAAAATTTTGCATTCAAAATTTCTAACGGCTCTGCTCTATAATAAAATTTTCACATTCATTGGGGCATTTATTTCCAAGCTATAGCCATTTTAATTGGCGAATGACCACTTTACTCCATTGACCACTTTCCCCCACCAGACCCTACAATTTAAAAACTATTGTTAATCCTATGAATACCATTTAATCTGTTTCAATTTTCCTCTAAACCAGTGACTTATGCTGTATTTGAGACACAAATATAGAAATGATATTAAAATATAAGAAAATTCTGATCTACATCAGGTCTTTTGCCTCTTTTTTTCACACGTTAACTCGAATCATAAAAAGTATGAAGCTGTGAAAGTTCTTTTAGTACGTAATGCTGGAGTATAAAAATCTAAACCTTTTGTTACGAAGCATGGATATAAAATAAGGGATTGTTTGCTTTCTTATTATGTATTTATGCGATCTCCATATACTGCTTCTCTAGTTTCCTTTTTCTTCGGAAAAGTTTGATTTTCGCCAAAGAAAAGAAATACAATGAATACAAAGAATTGTAAATGGCACGAAAAGCATTTTAGATATTCTTGAAGTTTCGTAATAGTGGAGCGTTAGGTACTTAAATGGAAGATATTTCATGCTGGGTGTAATCTTTCCTGGGAAAAATGTGTTGAAGTTTTTTCTTGGTACTGTGGTGGTGCTGGTGTAATGATTGGTGTGAATGAACGTATTATCTGTCAGATTAGTTGAAATCTGGGATAGTGCTAAAATTAATGATAGTTTATAGATATGTATTTTTACTTTACTTTATTTGTTTCAACCCATATTGTGTTAGTTTTAGAAATGCATCAACAAGTTTGCTTTTTATAACTTTCTGCTTTTTTATTACTTTTAGAACAGGTTTTGAAAATTAAGTATTTTTCTTTGTTGAGGTATTTAGTCATTAAAAAAAAATGTTATATATTTAGACACTTTGATTTTAGTTTAACAAATTTCTCATTTAATTAATAACAAATTTCGTCAAAAACCTGATTTGCATTGCATTGTTTTGATGTTATCACATCATCAAAAATCATATTTTTTCCATTGATGTTTTAAAGAATACTTTAAAATGCTTTTAGAGAATATTACCAACGATATCTTTGATAGTACTATTAGTTAAGAAAAACGTATACAGGTGTCCCTCGTATAACACGGTTTCGATATTACACGGTGCCAAATTTGCGATTATTGTAACGCCATTTCGATACCACACGGTACAAAACTTATTTTTATAACTACACGGTTTTGATGCAACAGGAATTTTAAAAGAAGGAATTTAACTTTTGTTAAATACACTATTGAAAATGGTATAAGTTTTAAGTTGTTATAAGTTATAATGTAATAAGTTTTTACTTTGTTTTTATGAAACTTTTAGGGAAAATTGTCTGATTTGGGCTCACAAGTTTGGTTTCTTCGTATTATACTAGCTTTTAACTTTTAAATACTACACACTGGATTTTTGCCATCAGTGTTCTAAAAGCAAAAAGGTGAATATTATTTTGTTTCCAATGCATTGTAAGAAAATAACATTAGGATTAATCAAAAGCTAAATTTGGCAAACGGTAAATAAAAAATCTAGTCGAAACAAAATATGAAATTAAATAAATAGAATGATTCTATTTATTTTATTTTAAATTTTGTTTTGTTCTTGGTGCTCAAACCAACTTTATTTCTACAGAAAAGCTCAGATTGTTTTTCTTATAGAGTGCGTTTTGTTCTTAGTACAGAAAGAAAAGCGGATAAAGTTTTTTCTTGTGCATAACAGTTTTAATTTGAGGTATGTAAAATAGTTGAGTTTTATCGTTTTATAACAAATCTTATTTTAAAATCAGTGGGTCTTTGTATGATCTGGTTGCGAGCTTTCGTTTGTATGTTCTATTGAGCCGAAATTTCAGCTATTATAAAATTCGCACCTTAAGACTTGGCTTCGATATAACACGGTACACATTCCTTGATTTACATTATTTCAAGGTCTTGTATAACACGGTTTCGATATAACGCGGAACATGGTTTAGATATAACATGGTACACATCATTAACATGATTTATGATATGTACATGATTAATTAAGTTAAAAAATGAGTAAAAGACCATTTATAAAAAAGTCTCCTGTAATACGGTTTCGATACTACACGGAACGAATTACCGTGTTAGACGAGGGATACCTGTACCAGCGATATCTGTAATACCTTAAGAAATATTTATATGCTTCACAAAGGCCCTGCTCTAGTTCTTTGCTTTTGCTTTTATTTTATATTTTCTAATAGTTTTAATGCACCTTTATCTAAACACTTTGAAAATTAGTAAAACCTGTTTTGATTTGAGTAGTTTGCACAAAAGTCTTTTTTTCAAGACTGATATGCAACGAATATTTATGATATTAAAAGGACTTTAATCTTACTAATATATTACGACAATATTTATATGATTTATCGAATAGTACTATTAGATAAGAAATATTTACACAACCCTATTAAATATCACCTTCTATAAACTTCTTGCAATCTTCCCATTACCTTTAACTGTTTTCTTTTGCACTTGAATATTTTCAAAGTAGGATAATTCCCTGCGCAAAAATTACTATGTACAAAATTGGTTGAATATTGTTCAAAGCATCCTTTTTTGACAACTTATTTCCTAGATAAAAAGAGTTTGATTAGAATCAAATTTATATACTAGGCCAAATTGACTTTTCATTCAGCCAGTTTGTTGAATTGTATTTCTTTTAGCATTTCCAAAAGTTTCATAGAGCATAGACATTTGATGTCAGGATCAGTCGTATTAAAAGACTTAAATGAAAATAAAACATGTTAACTTTTGCCGTTTAATGAAAGTAATAGCTAATTTTATCAGTCCTGGCCAACAGATTTCAAAACTTCGTTATCTATTCATTCACCGGTGGCAGTTTAACCTTTCCTATACGGTAACATACATGTAACGATCGGTTCAATTCAGTTTAAAAATGCAATTAACCACAATGTGGGCTGTCTTTTACGTTGCATTCATTTAGTATCGGTTCGATATCTGTTTCTGCCATGGTAGCTGCTTCAACCTGGATAGTCTTTAACTTATGCAGACTCCTGCTCTGCTTTTCTTTGCCATTTTTCCTCATTTAACAGCGTTAGACTTAACGAAAATTGTACAATTGTCAAACATAAATTTTTTCAAGGTTAAATTTTTTTGAAAGTTTTCGAGAAATGAGTGTTAAATAGATCGAAAAGGTATTTTACTGTTTATCGAGAAATGGCATGGGCTTCAGAATTTTAAGCATAATTTTATTACGAATGAAAAATGAACAACCTTGCTTTTTTGAGTATTCGAAAAAAAAATGCTTTTAAAAATACTTGAAAGTAGTTTAATTTGAAAATCCAACAGGTGGGAGAAGTTTTTTTTCTAACTGTTTTTAAGAAAAGATAAGCATGTTAAGTTTCAAATCAATACTAAACAGTACCCATACTCATCCGATTTAAAGACTGAATAAAAAAATATCACTTAAAAAGCTCATCATTACCTAATTCAATAAAAGCGACTGGTATGCACTAGTTTAACTCAACAGCTATATTTATAAAATAAAATAAATCTTGACATTTAATCCATGTGTATTTCCTACAAAAAGTAGTGGTTAAACTTTTAGTTTAAAGACATATTATTTCGGCAAACATGGTAGGTTAGCTGGGATTACTTCGAAGTCATCAAGCGGGAACTTCACTGCCAACATAGAAAAAATGGTTAAGACTAAAAAAAAAAAAGATTCGATTCCATTTTAAAAATATTTACTTCTAATAGTCAAGTTTTTGCACAATTTGTATATAATGTTCTGCATCAATACAGGCCTGCACACACTTCACCGCAAAGCTAAACTGAAAATACTAAGCATTAGAGTAAATCAAATTAAAACTCGAATGATCAGAATGGAACTGTACAGAAAAAAAAACACGATTTGGACAAGAAAAATTAACAGATATTATTTGAAAATGTTATTTTTTCCACTATGCTTTAATTTCTCTGCCACTTGTATTAAAAGACTACGACGTAAAACAATTTTCAAAAGACAGTTTAAGCAGTTTTCTAACGCATCAGTCATTGACTGATTCGCTATCGATTGAGGGACCCGCTATCTAATATCACAAACCGAATTAAACTTATATTTTTAAAAACAACACACTTTAGGATTTATGATTTATTAAAAAAAAAATTTAACGTTTTTTGCTTTTCATAACTACACATTTATTTCACAATGATATGATTCAAATTATTTTAGAAAAGTTTTGGATTCAGATTGAAATATCTTTTACATTTTTATTATTTAATCAGCCTAATTTGTTGTTATATATCTTTTATAGGCCTACTTTTTAGCTTGCTATACATTGCAACTGAAAGTCGAAAATTTGTTCTAGAGTAACACTTTGCATATTTCCCATTTGCTCATTAAACTCGTTACAAAGTAATGTTTCTCGGTGTTTTACTCTTTTCTCAGTATTTATTTGTGTAAATATGAAAAACCTTTTAAGAAATATTCACACGTTGCATAAATACAGTTGAGCAACTTAGTGAAAGAAAATGTTTTGTGAAAAAAATGAATAGGGGAAAATTAGATTAAAACTCGTGTCTTGTTTTTCTTCTCGCAGTTTTATCGCACTCATGCCTTTCACCTGCACTATGTTGCGATGTTCATTAGGATGGGCAGAAAAAAGCCAAAAAAAAAAAAATTTTTTTTTTTCGAAATCCATTTTTGGATAGCGTGCAAAACAAGCAATATTTCGCTGGAATGCTACGAAAATGTTATATAATAAGCCAGTTCGAGCCAATAAAATGTTTTATTGATTTTAATGAGGATTTCACGGCACCTTTCTGACATCAAAAGTTGGGAAAAATTAAAAAAAATTGGATTTCTTTAAAAACCAATATGAAATTTATTTTTCAAAATAAATTCATAGACTGATTAAGAAAATAAATAGCAATATTAATCATAGTAATTATTATCACGCAATAGTATCACACATTTTCTAGAATTACATACAGGGAGAGTAAAATTTTGAAAAAAAAAAAAAAAAAAGATTTATAATACCTCATGCATAATGAATATTATTTTTTCGAATAATATTGTCTCTTATTCTCAAATGATGGAAGTTCTTTCCTAGCTTGAAGTTTGGCACGAATTTTCCGTCTCGTACAGTTTCACCGCGAACTTTTATAGCAGCTTCAATTATTAGTTTCACACAACGTTCACAGCCTGCGTGTGACAGGCAAATTTCTTGTAAGTTGGCTTTGTTACAACACAGTTTGTACAATCAACCTAATCAACATAAACAACGACTTCAAAATTGAGTTAAGGACGCTTAAAAAATCGTACATAATCCGAGTTAGCTCTTCGTCTTCATATTTCTAGAGCTGAGAACGCGCCAAACTGTAAATTCCCGAATGTATCTTTTAAAGTAAAACAACATTGTCAAAACTAGCTTTTCAGAATGAGCGAAATAATATGCATTATTTCAGAAAACTTTGAAAATTATCTGCTTAACGTTGCCTGGAAACTGCCTTGCAAGAAAAATCATTTTCAAAAAATTTTGATCACCATACTGGCAGTTTTGCTTCATTTTTGTTTCAAACCACATTGGAGCATAAACTAGCATTGCATACTTTACAAGCAGTGTAAAATTTTCTGACGGAGTTGGAGTACCTACATACAATAGTAACAAACGGTTTGCAGTTGTCAATCATTGTGCATGACTGAGTTTGCCTGGGCTACTGTCAGCCACGCTAGAAGGGCAACTACCATCTTTTACGGGAAGACACACGCGACAAATTTTGTATATCTTCCATATGCAAAGCCAGAAGAGTGCAGTCAATTTTATCAAATTTGACCACTAGATTTTTTTGCAATTGCTAAGAAGCTGTCCGATAGCTCCAGAATATGAATGTGGTCCCTTTGTGCAACCGTCCATTTCCAGAATAAGATGCCTCAGTAGCAACTCATTAGCATGCAGCAGACATATATTCCACAGTACAGGTAAAATAATCTTAGGTACAATAGAAGTTGCGCGCCGTATATTGACCAGGAGAAACAACTGGAACCGTTGATTAAAAATTAGAATCTTGTATGACTATTTTTATTTGAGTGTGTGCATTTGTAAAAATTGGCGAACAAATGTCGCATAAAATTGATTGAATTTTCAATTTATATTCTAAGTAACGCATTGCGTAACATTTCAGTACTAGTACTTATTTCGAAACTACTTTTTAAACTATTGCAGTTATTTTTTTCTTCATTTTGTCCATGTTTCAGTCTTAAAGCGGCTCAGCTAAATATTCTACGAAATGAATTGAAGTCTTTGAGGATTTCAACTGATTCACTGACTGATACTTCTACTGTTTTTTTTATGGATGTAGTTTCAAATTTCTTCATATTTGGAACCCCCTCCCCCCCGCTTTATTTTGCTTTTGAGAAAACAGTACATTTTTTCCTTTTTTTGTAATTTTTCAAAGCCAAACAGGGCCGGCAAGATATTAAACACATTAAGCAAACTTTTTTGAGGTTAATAACAGACCCATATAGCAACTTTTCCACACTATCCAAAAAACAGATTTCCAAAAAGAGTTTTTTTTGCCCACCCTAATGTTCATACAAGTCTACTATGAGTTAAATATATTTATTTATTTATTTATTTTATGTGTCAGCCTGTTTTTAAACTGAACTTTTTAATACGAATCCGCCTTGTAATGGCACAATTTTGTTTTTGTTTTTTAAATTATCAATAATGAGAACCATTGGCATATATTTGAATAATAACAACACAACGAAAAAGTACCTTTGTGCTTGAAAAAAAAAATGAATGAATTCCCAACGTTTTAATGCACAAAAATTGCAATTTTTTGCACTTTTTTGTTTTGTGATCAACTAGTTCCAATTTGTTTATCCTTCACTTTTTTTTCTGTATTTCTCTATTTGTTACATTGCTTCGGTACATATTTTTTTCTGTCAGTAAATTTATTGCTAATTTATTCGGAGTAGTTCCATTTATTGGACAATATGCATTGTGTATGGGACTTCTTGAAAATTCATTACTTAACGGTTTTCCTGGTGGAGTTATGTAATAAATTTTGGCTGTAGGTGTCATTTGATCTTAAACAGTGTTATTTTACTGGGATGAATTTTCATCTAAAAGCTCACACTTCTTTGCACTGAAAAAGGGGTTACTTGTAATCCTGAAACACGTGTTCGCAGTAATTTGAAATTTTTGTGCATTAAAACATTGTGTAATTTATTCATTTTACAATGAAATGTTCAGTCTCAAAAAAATCTCCCCTTTTTCAAAAATAATGCTTAGCATGTTCATCTTAATTTGCTACAAATCAGTATTTATTAGCAGCCTACAGATTTAATTAAAATAATCTATTGGTTGATGCAGATTTAATTATAAACTGAATCATTGAACAGCATTCTGCAATGTCGTTGTATAGCCCTTAATCGTAGGCATTCTGAATGTATAATTATGCATTCCTCCGCTTAACGGTATCTAGATGATTTATTAGAAAATTTCAATATTTAATAATAGTAACATAGTTTGATACCGGAATCGATTGTTACATAGTAGAAATCCACAAAGCTCGGAAGGTTTAGCCATATATTCTGGCTTTGAAAAGCATCCTCTAAGTTTAAGGGGTCACAGTACCTTCAAGACATTTTTTTTTTAGTTTAAGTAAATTTTGTTTTTCTATTAAACCATAACATGCACACTTACTTTGCATTCAATAATTTATTTAGAAATTTTCAAAAAAACGGCCACATATTTTAAAAATTCAAAAAATTTAGAAAAAATTAATTTTTTAAATTTTTTAAGACTTTTTTGTTTTTAATCTTAAAAAAAATTTTTTTTCGCTAAACGATCACAAAAATCATCTCTAAAAATCTGTGCATTAATTTCTTATATATTTATTAGGAAACTTTCTGTGATTAATTATGTAAAAAATCGTATTTTTTGATAAGAAAATAGTTTTTATAGGCATAAAATGCTCTAAACATTTAAGTTTTTTAAAAAATAAAATGTTTATCCAATGCAGTTTTGTTAAATATAATATCCTGACAGCAAAAAGTTTTTTTAAGCTGTTTCTTTAACAGAAAAAAATTCCCAGGGATTCTAATGAAAGAAAATCGAAAAAAAAAAAAAAAAAAAAAGAAAAAACGATCATGGAGAAAAAGCAATTCAAAGTTTTCCTTTTGCATAGGAACACATAGCCAGCTTGACCTAAAACCACCCGTTACTTTTCAAATATTTGAACTAAAGCGATGAAACTTTTTCCTTGTGTCTGAAATAATTTTTAGCTCTGAAATACGCAATAATTTTTTTTTTTTTGGTCGTTTGATCATTTTTGCGGTACTTTAACCCCTTAAAAATAAAGATTATTTTTTGATGAACAACTGATGCGGTGTATCGGTTTATTATAGCCAACAGGTTTAGGTTTAAGTGTCAAATCTTGAGATAGCTCTAAAACTTTGATGCCAAATGACCTTCATTTTGTAGCATCTTAATAATTTATGTTTTGAAAAAAATGTATTTTTTTGACTTTATTTTTGAACAATTCAGTTAATACTTGAGCAAACTGTTTATTGTAATTCATTTGTGTTCATTTAAAAGCATCGCACGGGCTTTGAAACATAAAAAAATCGATTGAGAACATTACATAGATCTTTTTAAAGCAATAATTTTTCTTTTATGGTAAAAAGGCTAATAAGTAGCGAAATATAAATCGATATTTTTATAACATATGAGGCAATGATAGGAAAAAGGATGTAATTAGACGTTTTAAAGCTTTGAGTAAAATGACTTTAAAGTTCAGATCCTAGATAGACCTTTATGGAAAATAGTTTCTGAACCATGTTAAATAGCTGCATTTACCTTGGCTACTTGTATTGTCTTTTGCCCCAAGAAAGCAGAGAGACTCCTCTGACATATTGAATAAAATATGACAACGTATATAAAGTACAAGTTCAAAATGAAAAAAGGTTAAAAAAACCAGCAAACAGCTGTTTCGGCACTCTAAAATACAAGTGCCATCATCAGTGCAATTAAAAACGAAGACAGGTTCAACCCGACTAAAACACAGTCGAGGCGAACTGTTCGCCTCGACTGTGTTTTAGTCGGGTTGAACACTTGACTTCATCGTTTCCGGTACTGCTCTCATATTTTTTACAACTCGTCTCTCATTCCAATGTTCGCCTCGACTGTGTTTTAGTCGGGTTGAACCTGTCTTCGTTTTTAATTGCACTGATGATGGCACTTGTATTTTAGAGTGCCGAAACAGCTGTTTGCTGGTTTTTTAACCTTTTTTCATTTTGAATTTGTACTTTATATACGTTGTCATATTTTATTCACTATGCAGTACAAAGTTTTCGACTACTTTTTATGTATCCTCTGACATATGTTTTGGTTATCTTCAATTTATTTTTAATTTTGATCCTTACATTCCTTTGCTTCTCAGTGCCTCATAAGCATTACCTAAAACTTTTGACATTCAATTACTCTTTGTGTCCCTGAATTTGCTTGAATGAGAAATTTTTAAGTTGCAGCTGAATTTAAGTTTTTTGTAGTTTATCCCTATCGCTAAAATAGTAATTGATTTTGAATAAAAAATACATCTTCTTTACGTTTGTAATTTTCCCTTTTTTGTCTGTTTCCTTTTATAAGCACTGACAAACTTTTTAAAATGAAGGTACGAGAAATATATTAAAACCAAACAATCACGTCTACACTTATTTATTCCATGACATAAAGAGGCTTGTATTGTGATTAGTTTCTGCCTTTACTTTATAAGTTCTTTTGTTGGTAGGAAAACATGGAAATGCACAAAGGAAGAAACACGAAAGGGATTCAAGATTTTTTGACGTTCTCTTACCAAAGGAAAAATGTAAGCTTTGTAGTTAAACGTTATCTTTGTAGTTTTCTTTCTCGGATTCCTTTCCTTTTCTACAATAAGGAAACTGAAAGTAGCGTTTACAAATAATTGTTCTGCTGATCTTTTTGACTGTGATTGTTGAAAGAAAAATATCAGTTTTCTTTTAATGTGGCAAAAGTGGCCATGCTCTATAATGGAATATAATTCAATCATTTGAAGGAACAAAGATGTTTTCGAACTTATTTTTTATGATTTGTAATAAATCTTGATGCATATTAAAATGAACACTACTTCATTACTTTTGAGTTTGTACTAGGTTTAAGTGACGCAGCTTTGATTGATAAGTGACTTAAGGCAAAGTTTTATTTTTTAGATAATTTCTGTACATCACAGCCAGAACAATATAAGTCATATAATCGCGACTTTACAAGAGAGAGGAAAAATGTTGACTGGTGCATGCAGAAAATGGGACGCGGCCTCTTGTAACGATGGTAAATGATTACAAAAGATTTTTGTTTTACGTTCTTATGTCTCGATTCAGAATAGGATGGTACATACAGAGCACTAATAAGCTGAAAATCGCAATTGTTTGGCTTACGTCCGTCTGGCTCTGAGGAACAGATTTGATGCATTGCTGTAAAGAAATATTAAATTTAGGTAATTGAAAGTACAGGGTGATTTAAAAAGAATGGTAGGGTTTCTAAAGTGTATATTTCTAAGAGTTAAAATGGTACAAAAGAACTATTTTACGTACTTAAATAATACTAAAGATGTCAGTCCATTATGTCCGTTCTTTCCTCTGACAACTAAAATATATTATATCTGTTCTCAAATTCTTATCCAAACACGTTGAAACATAAAGGGTGTTTTTTTAGAGGTATAGAGCTTTAGGTTCAAATAAAACACCGTTAAATGATACAAATCGCCATGAATTTGGCTTTATTCCAAAGATGATTCTTTGTCATTTTTATTCAAATGTGATTTCTGGTACATGACCACTTTGGCTGACTTGGTGAACGTCTAATCGGGAAGTCCAGTTTTCTATCACTTTTTTCAGCAATGGGGGCCGTATGTGAGTGATATGTGGCGAATGTTCTTGTCCAAGGCGTCAATCGTCTATGGCTTATCGGTATAGACCTGAGACTTCACACAGCCCCACAAAAAATAGTCCAGCTAAGTGAATCGCATGCTCTCGCAGGCCAATTCACGGGTCCATTAAGCGAAATTATTCGTTCACCAAAAGTTTCTTTCAATAAATCAATTGTGACACGGGCTGTGTGGCGTGTTGCACCGTCGTGTCGTCTATTCATGATGAAATGGCAAATCAAACTAAACACAAAACAAGTGAAAACTATCAAAACGGCCCACAGACCAAACAGTGTTCCCGACTGAAAGTTCTATACCTCTTAAAAAAAACACCCTTTATATGTTGTCACAAAAGTACTTATTGCAGTGATTCAGTTTTTTAGTTCATAGAGATTAGCAGGTAAGTGCGGGGCTATACACACAGTATTCTTTACAAATCTCCACAGGAAAAAGAAAACACATGACGTTTGATCTGATGACCTAAAGCGAAAACTATATAAAGTTGACTTACCTCTTCTTTGGTCGCCATTTTCACTAACTGAATAATGAACAACAAGCTGGACTCATACCATAACACGCAAATGGTAAAAAGAAACAAACATTGTTTTGAAGCAGAAAATTTCAGGTTACTGCGGACGCGTATTCTGGGGTAAAAGCCTTATCGGATGTTTTTAAATCCAAAAGCTCACCCGTTTTGAATTAAGAAAAAATTTCTTTTTTTCAGCGAAAATTGCGAAACACGTGTCTGCAATCAATGACAGATGAATCACATTCAAATATTTTCAAACAAGATTGTTTATAAACAGTGCTACAGGGTAATTGCGGGAGAGATGGACCATGGTATGACGACCGGTCAGAAATTTCGTTAATGTGCCTCTCAATAGATGGAACAACTATCTCAGTCAGACATGGAAAGATATTTTTTATGGCATGCTGCTGTCTGATTCTCAAAAAACAAAATAATTTGTTAGCTAAAAATCACTGTTTCTTTTGGTAAGACGAATAATTTTTTACATGGTTATAATTATACAATCTAAGCTTTAATATGAAATGTAATCTATAGTGATGAGTTAAGGGGGGGGGAGGGGCTGTAATTTTCACCCAGACAATCAGGAGAGATGGACCACGCCTTTTCGCGAGAGATTGACCTCGTCTAGACGGACTCGACGAGTTTGAATTTTTAAAATATTGATTTTCAATGAACTGAATTTAAGATCCCAAAGCTAAGTATTTTTCTGTTTTTAGCATTAGGGACTTGGACCAACCAAGATAGTAACTTTTTTAAAAACCTTCGATAGCAATTACTGCGTTCTCCACCACACGGACGCTAACACTTGCTCCACTGGCGGAACCTAACAGCGTTATTTTAACTACTTTTAGTGGGGATAGGCTCATAAATCGTTTACCACAGTCAAATGCTTGGCATTTACTTCATTTTGACAAAAAAAAAAAAATATTTTTTGGTACTTACTGCATTGTACCCAATTTTAGTCTTCAATTTTATTTACCAGTAGTGTAGCGAGAAATTCCCTTCTTAGAGGTATTAAGAACATTTATCACTCAATCGTATTAAAGTTGATGAAATTCCGTTACAGTTGAAGAAGACTCTTGATCTCTATGTAAACACATTTTAATTTTTCTTAATAGCACAGAAGAAGAATTGGCTTCTCAGTTTGCTATGTTAAAGACATGTGCACCATGAAACGTGAGTGAAACTAAGATCAAGAGAAAAATAAGTTAGTTTTCAACTTAGAAAGAGCTTTTATAAGTTTGTTTGTTTTTTTGGCAGAGAAGGAAGCTTTATTAGACTGAAAAGGAAGAAGATTTTTAGTATTTCATGATTTTTTTCCCTAAGTGAAAGAAGAACGGATCATTTTTCTCAGAGTATTTATTCCATTTGCAGGATTATTCCAAATTTTAAGTAAAATAAGTAAGTTTTCTCCTTAAGTAAGTTAAGTAGCACTTAAAGCAAAATTACAATGCATTGAAACCTACACGAAATCTTTTATACTTGAAATAAAATTTCACGTGATTACACTAAAGAGAACTACATTTATCAAACGAAAATTGTTGCTCAAGGTTTTTCTGTTAGAATTAAAAAAAAAACCCTCTTTGGAAGTCAAAACATATCACACTATGTTTATTATTATTATTATTATTATTATTATTATTATTATTATTATTATTATTGCTATTATTATTATTATTATTATTATTATTATTATTATTATTATTATTATTATTATTATTATTATTATTATTATTATTATTATTATTATTATTATTACTATTATTGGATTTATTATCCCTAAATCATAACCTTTGTAGCATTCATTCCATTTTTTTTTTTAAAATTGAAACCTGCAAACGTAATTATTTCTAATCACATGACATTGCTCTTACATTTAAAAAATCAATTAATCAAACTTTGCAGTGAAAAGTAATTTTAGCATCACTATTTCTTTTTCACCAATTAAACCCAACTTCATGCATCACGAAAGCAGTATCCGATAAGAATGAGATAATGCCACATTTATCAAGCAGGTTGCATTTTATTAAGAATACTTTTTAATTGTACCGTCCGATTTTTAAAACGATAGTTAGTCGACAGGAAATTAAATTAGAAACTTTTTTGTGAGAATAAAACTGACTTCTGACAATATCAAGTTTTGTTCATTTAAGGGCTTAGGGAGATAACTTTTTTGTCTTTTACTCTGTCATTTTCATTGATTTTTACTCACATTTAAATTTTCTAATTTTTCGCTGTCATCGTATAATGTAACTGCTTCAAGTAATGGTATGATGTAATTTTAACGATGTAACCTGGCTGATGGTGTGGAATTTAACAATAAAAATACGGAATTGTACTATGTTTTAATATGATTATCGATTACTTTACTTAGTAAATGATATTGAAATGTACCTACGCAGACGCCTATGCAATGGGGTTGTTTAAGGACATCTCTACACCTGGAGGGAAGATGATGAATATTTAATTAATGTTTGTGGATTTAATAATTTTTGCGAAATATTTTCTTGTATATTAGTATTACATTGTCAAAGTTAGTTTGGTTTGAAAATCCTGCAAATTATATAAATATAGTAAAAAAAAATTTTGAATCTTGGCATCTTGAATTCAAATTATGTTTTTCGCAATCACGTGTTTTTTTTTGCGCTTGTGCAGGCATGTGTGTGTATGTGGGTGTGTGTGTATATATGTGTATGTGTGTGTGTGGGTATGTATGTAAGTAGGCGTGTGTGTTTGTGTCTGTGTGCGGGAATGTGTGTGTATATATGTGTATGTGTGTATGTGTATGTGAGTGTGTGTGCCTGTGTGCAGGCGTTTGTGTGTGCATGTGTGTGTGTGTAGGCGTGGGTTTATGTCTGTGTGCTGGCATGAGTGTGTGGTTATGTGTGTGTGGTGTGTGTGTGTGTGTGTGTGTGTGTGTGTGTGTGTGTGTGTAGGAATGAGTGTGTATGTATCCGTGTAGGATATGGACGCAATCTGGAGAAGGTTTTCGCTAGAGGAGCAGCATCGTGAGGCGCCGGCCGACAGTGGTGCTGCAGAGGGAGGCGGAGGGAAAATAAAATCATAAGAATTCAAAACAGTCAAGTGAGAACAATAAGCAATCGTGATTGCTCAAAAAAAAAAAAAAATATTATTTCACTTCTCCTTTAAAAGCGTAAGATTTCGAAGGCTACCTGCGGGGTGAATCTCTAAATTTCTATGCAACTATAGACAGTTAAAGAGTGCGATATAAATATCTGATTATGCTAGCAAGTCACATGGGAATCACACACACACAAAACCCAAGTCAATTATTACCGTCATCTTTTAACCGTCTTGAACATACCGTCTTTACTTAAAGCTTTGTAAGCTATGAACAACTTACCGAATAGGTTTTTAATTTTTTTTTCCTGTTATATTTCCGTATTTTCAAGTTCTTCGATTCTCTGCGATGATAATTCTCTCAGATTACCCAAGTAGAATGGCTTCCAGAGATTTTCACGAGCACGTTCCGCACTCGCGCATCCAGGAAGGGGTTGTTTGGTCACAACGGTCCTTACAAGTGTATTAACTACTGTAAGGATTGGCAACGATGTTGAAATCAAGACGTCTGGGGGATACTTTTAAACCGAAATGGACGGTTTGGGGGTTCTTCCACTTCGCTATGCCACTGACGTTCCACAAATCTGGATTGGCTGTGCAGGTTATAATGATTTGCATTTGATTCGTTGGCACACCAGATCCCCAAACCTAACCTCATGTGATTTTTTATAAGGTTTCGTCAAAAGCTGTTTATACATCAACTTTGCCAACAACATTGCAAGAACTGAAAGATCGCATATATGTAGCATTACAAAAAATTTACCGTGAAACTCTAAAATGTTTGTTATAGATGTGTCTCGCGTTACGAAAGGCGCACACATTTGTGAGTGAAAAAAAACTTAGAATGATTATCTTTATTTTTATGTATCCTTTCTAGTGATAAGTGTAATAGTTTATGTAATATAAATTTTTAAAACCAGGATATTCTTTTATGCTAATTCTGCATGTTATGTAAATTTGGTTGTACATAGTGAAAAAATTGAACTGTAGTTTTCACGCACAGAAGTATTTGCTGAAAGATTTGTCCAATCTCAGGAATACACTAAGTTACCTGTGACGAGTATAATAGTTTAGTCGTAAACTAAATCAGATAATTTAATAAAGTAGTAGGACCTATTTTTTTCTTTGTTCCCTTAAAGCCACGTATTGAAAAAAAAATATATTTTTGACTGCAGATACTTGTGGGGTACTTTCTCGTAAAAATCCTGGATCAGAAGTTCGTACCTTTAATGCAATTTAGTTTTTGACTTTTAAAAATTTTCTCACCGTAGAGTATCTAACTTGGACTACTAACTCGGACTAGAGAGATGGACCACATGTGTGGGATAAATGAACTGCAACATGTTTTTAAAAAGTTGAATTTCATAACATAAAAACTTAACAACTAATAACAACTTAAAATTACATTACTTAATGTAAGATATAAATGAGTTATTATTTTATACTTTCACTGCATATTAAAGTAAAAGTTATTTTTCTGAAGTTTTCACACATATTTTGTATGTGTAACAGTGAAATCTCGTTACAACGAACATCAGTGCAATGAACATTTTCGCGAAATAAATTTTCAGTCCCGATTTAACTGCCATAATATAATTTCATTACAACGAAATTCCCAGTACAAAGAATAAAATTAGCGGTCCCTTGAACTTCGTTGTAATGGAAACTTTGTTTTGAAATTCAGGCAATGTTTTGTTAATTAAATAGGGACTGAAAATTAATTTCGCAGAAACGGATATTTCGTTATATTGATATTTGTTTTAACAGAAATGTTTTTTTTTAATTGGCGATGTATTAATACAGTTTAATTTTCAGTAAAACTATTCTTGCATAGGCCTTGCAGAATCGTTAAGCAGTGTAATCTCCCAACTCTGTATTTTTCTCACATATTGAACCAACACCATTGCTTTGTTTTCACAGCCTAATATTTCTAAATGGACCTAAGAAATCTTTTTATAGTTTTATGTTTCACTTATTCAATTTAAAGTAGCATGCTAACCTGTCAACGTAATTTTATCCCTTGAACGACACCCATATACTATCCTCCAACGTCTAATTGGCATTTTGTGAATTTCATATAGTCTGTTTCTTATGAATTAGACAGTACGTTTTGATGCAGACAGTAATTGAAAACTGGAACTTCTTTAATATTTTTTTTATCCTTTAAAAAGGTCAACTAAAAATTCAGGATTTTATGATTCCAATCCTCCGAGGAAAAATCAGGTTTCCCTCATGCTTCTAGACATGGTAGATATCTCACGTCTAGACAGGGTTCACATTTCCCCTCCAGACGCCATTTATCTCTTTCGTCTACCCGTGCTTTATCGCTCTCCGTCCGTTCGTTGGAGAAGCGAATCTACTTAGTCTCTATATCATGATTATTACGCTGTATTTACGTAAGGAAAAAGGACACACGTTGCACGAAAATAAAACTTTAGAATTAGACAAATCGCGCGCAATCAAACTGTTTAATTGCTCAATCATAGACGTATTGCAAAAATTATTTCGCTTATCAAAATCATTAATATTTTTTAGCTAAAAAAAACTTTGTTTTTAAATATTAAAAAGTTGTAAGGCCTGTAAAATGTTTTTTAGCGTCCGATTTAGGCAGTTTGAGTATCTCTGAGGATGTGCTTTAACGAAGCAAGTGCCCGCCACATCTAGTGATTTAACTCTTTGGTAGTTTGATTTTAATGCGAGAGTTACTATTCAATATTTTTTTTCAAGGACAATGGAGTTTTGACTTATGTGGGGAACTTTAGTGAATGTAAAAATTTCGCTTTGCAATAATAGCATGCATAGAACATTTTTTTTAATAAACACACACCGCAACTTGAAGAACTTGTAAGCATCCTCAAACTGTTTAAAACCATTAATTATTTGAACACTACCGAAAAAAAGGGATTGATTTTCTTTTTACATTTTCTTATTTTTTTTTCAATCTTGCTAATTTTTATGTTTGAACTCTCACTTCTGCCTGGAAATTGAATTGTTAAATTTATTAATAGTTAATTAATTCATTGTTTTTTGGCAGCAATTAAAAAGCGGAAGTGTGATAATTTTATAATTATTACTGTCGTTCATTGGTTTTGGCAACAGTTAATAACAGGAAGTACAACGCAGGGAGCAGAGAAAGTAAACTGAAAAATAATCTTTAAGAAGCTGCGCTATTCTAAATAAAAAATGTTCAGCTGCACAAAATCTTTATTTTTAATTTAGAGAAAGTTTCTCTAAACTTTATCTTTACTAGTCTTAAAAGACATAGCGCGTTTAGGTACCGTTTTACTTAATTGATTTTCACATTTAGAATGAAAAAAGCTGAATGAAAAGTACGAAGTGATTACTTCACACACTAAAAAACCGAGGTCTAATCTGGAATGGCGTATGAATTTTCGCCTTTATTAATGTTAGTTAATATTTATATTGGCTATTCATAAAAGCAATATTTAATGACCACTAATGAAGCCACTTACGCTCCCCACTTTGTTTCCGAAAAATATCGTGTTGTGGATGAGAAATTTGCATTAGCTATGAGGTATGTTCCTTGTGAAAAATTTGCGTTATACTCATTTCGCGTTAGTGAAATCGCGTTTCAACGCGAGTTCACAGTAGTTCACAAGAATAGATGATTGAAAACATTTTTCAGGAGAAAATTTAATGCTGCAGATATTTTCCAAAGTCAACTGCATTGTCTTAGTAAAACAAAGTTATAAATGACCTGCATTGTCAACACTTATGCAACTCTAAACTAATTTCAGAATAAAAATGTTCTGTTATGTTTTAGGTGTTATTTTTTTCCACAAAGCATATTTGTAAAAAGAAAACCTTTCCATTCCTCTTGGTAATCAAATATTATTCAGTATTAGAATATACAAGCGCGATGTTAGAAATGTTTCTTTTATTTCAGTGTTCCAAAAGAAAAAAAAAACCCACAAAAAACCCATGTATTAGATTTAAAAAAAATATCCATAAAACAAAATAAAACTTTGTAATTATATGCTAGAGTGAAAGAAGGTGTAACGTGTAAAGCACGAAGATCAGAAAAGAAAACATCCCGCAACAGTTCCTGATTCGTCTACACGTTTTTGTCTCTCTACGATTAAATAATAGTAGATTCAGTTTTTTTTATTTCAGAAAAAAAATCAATAAAATAAAAAGTAAACGAAAAGTTATAAGCATTTTTTTTCCAGGTTTCGATTAATAATCTTTTTTTCATTCAAAGCATTCTTTCCTTATACGAAACATTGTTTTTAGTATTTTAACTAAAATTTACATGTTTTGGTGAAACACTATTTTTTCTCGCTGTCTTTTATGTTATAAAATATAGAAATTTGAAAATTTGTATAACTCATGTTTTCTAGATCCTTTGAAAATATATGCGTTTCAAGAGAAATGCTCCAATGTCAACAACGTTCAATAAGTTGATCTTAGTTATGCCTTTTGGAACTAATTTTTGTTTCTCAATAGATATAGAACAGATTCTTCAATTTTGATCGTAATGCTGAAATACCACTTCTAATGATAATTTTTCAAACTTATGTAAAACAAAAAGCAGTTAATATGTGGTTTTCAGATTACCCTTCTTGAACTAATTTTGGTTTTTAGCAACATATTAAACAGTTTGTTCAATTTTAATCATACTAACATACCACTCCTACTTACATTTCAAAATGACTTTTCTCCAAGGAAAGCTTTATATAAATCTCAAAGAAAAGTTAACATATATTGTTTTTAGATTATTGAACTTGTTCTGGAAAGATTATCCCTTCTGGAATTACTTTCAGTTTTTCGCAGCATGAGAACCGTCTCTTCAATTTTAGTCAGAATATGTAGAACAACCCTCCTGACATTTGAAAGCTGACTTTCTTCAGAGAAAATCATTGCAGAAAACTTAAAGCAGTTAAATTAAATTTTTTGGATCGTGTTACCAAAATTAAGGCAAAATTAATTATTATCCCCACTATATGCCTGACGCTTTGATCATTCTATCAGAATAGACCGAAAAGACCGCCCTGTACAATTACGATTTGAGCTTTATTTCAATTATAATGTGTAATATTATGTCTCTATTATGTTTTCTTCATAAAAATCCATAATATTTATAACGCCGGCTTAAAATAGTTTTCTCAAAAGCATTATTTGATCAGGAGCCATATTAAAACGTTCATCGTTTTTCAAACTTTCTTTTGTTAAATTTGATATCATTGATATTTGAACAGACAGACAAAACATTTGAGAAATTTGAAAGTTATTTCAATATGGCGTGTTGGGCAATTGAATACAAGACTGTACAATTTCAAAAGAATTGAAATTTTCATAAGTGTCGTTTGTTTCTCATACGGAAAAATTGAATTTACAAAAGACCAAAATAATTCCGTATGAGAATAGGGTAATGAAACCAATTATTTATATAGTTAGTATAGTTACTGCACATTTGACGAACAATCGAATAAATTATAAACATGTATTATTGGGGTACATATTATTGGTGTAGTTAAAACTTTGAGGGAAATTCTACAAATTAAATTGGTATCAAACTTCTATTTGCTCGAGGCATATTGCTCATTGGCATGCATATGCTTATTGGTACACGGATTGAATAAGTAAACATTGCATTGTTTGTAGTTTGAAACGGCATCTTTAATTTTGTGGCGTTTCGTAACATTCCGAAAATATTTCACTAACTGTTTCTAAAGTCATCAGTTTTAACTTTAGAATAAGTTTGGGTTCTAGTTACATTACCTAATAATGCCTAAACTGTAACCATTTTGTGTAACTATGTGATTTTTTAAATCTTCTGAGCTCGTTCGAATTTTTATCAGTTTAAACAAAGAGTATAATATTACTATTAAAAGATAACAAATAAACCCTTTCTCATGAATCTGGCAGAGCTTATTTTTTACTGGAGCTCACAGGAGCTGAGCTACTGCACTTCGTTTTAATTTTATGAAAATTTCAACATTTTAGACGAAATTCAGCCTAATTACGAGCAGAAATGAGATCTGAGAACAGCATAGGGTTCTTTTACTTTTGCTAGAAATTAAGACCAGAAACTGAGTAACAGTGATTGAATACTCAGATCATTCAAAAAGCAAAAACAACAATTTATTTAAAATGTCAAAAGGTGAATTATTAAAAAATTTTCTTTTGTATTGATTAAAAAAAGTCAACTTTGCAACATTCTACACTGCTTGCAATATTTTTCACTTTCTAACACAAATATTAATAAAATATTTGTAGCTTTCTGAAATTGGTACCCCATATTACAAACAAATAATTTTTTCTTTGTTAGACCGTGAAATATATTTTTTAACATTGTCGTTGCGTAATCATTATGCTATGAATTAACTAAAGCTGTTTTTAAGTAAAAGGATGAAACAGTTTTACGTAAAATGTCAAAAGGTGCATTATAGAATTTTTCCCTTGTAAAGATTAACAAAAATATCAAGTTTGTAACATTACAACACTGGTTATAATAAATTTCATTTTTAAAACTATAATATCAATTAAAAATTCTCAGATTTCTAAATGTAGTTGCCCATATTACACAAAAACACTTTTTCTCTGTTGGTCCATTAAATATATTTTTCAGCCTTGTCGTCGTAAAATAATTATGCTATGAATTAACTTAAGTCGCTTTTAAGTATAAGGATTTTCCAGAGAAATCAACCGTTGACTGCCTTTGGCAATGCATTGAATCAAAGTCACGTGTCTTGAGAATACACTTGCAGCCCTGACAACACCACTTTAACAGCTCTGTCGTTAGAGCTGCGATGCAACTTGAATACCTAAAGGAAACTTCCATTTTATCTAGATAAAACTTCTTTTATGCTAAAGTATTTTAAGACGCTAAAAGATACATTTCAAGACTTCAGTTACGCACGTGTTTGCAACTGCTCTTTAATCTGAGGATGGTAACCATAGAGTTTTTTTTTTTTGTATTTCTTTCGTAAATCTAGTATAATTTTGAATTTATTTTAGTAAAATATTTTATGATATTTTATTCTGAGTATGTGGTTTAATATTTTGTTCATGTTGCATATTTTCAAAGTATCTTTCACTGTTTAGCTACTTAGTAAAAAAAAAAAACGGTAACTGGTAGAAAATCTCTAAGAAACTAGGCTTCTATAAACTTTTCTAATAACGAGCCAGCTTTTTCAGAAACATTGACAGCGTTACTTGACAAGAAGTTGTATTAATACTAGAAGACTTTATGGAAGTTATATTTCTTGGAGATTCTCGTGTAGCACTGCTGTTTATTTATTTATTTTATTTTTTTTACAGTGTACGATCTAGCTTAGTCTATTTTTTTTAATGACAATCGTTTTATATGAAAATTCTGTACATACTCTTGACACAGTGCAGAAACATATTTTTCTTATGAAAAATAACAATGAACTCTGGCCATATCCTGGTCTGCGTGCAAATAGATAGTGTCGCACAAGGAGATAGAATTTTGCTCAATCTATATTGGAATGCAAGAGACCACATGATTTAAAGACTCCTGCTTTTTCCTTGTTACTTGATCCTTGGGACTGTTATGCTTGTTGTTATTCTTCTATTATTGATCTTCATTTTGTTGTTTATTTATTCCCTTTAAATGTATTTTTTCTCTTATTTACTCTTTTTTCTCTCATTGCAATAAGATTTTTGTATGGATTAATATTTTAAGAAAACCTTAGTAAAAAAATGATAAAAAAAGCAACAATCATGCATTGTGATTTGCGTAATCTTTTGAACAAAGCAGTCTTCTCTGAGGAGGAACAATACAAGTAGTATAGGCTTCATGTTTTCAGATAGGGTAATATAAAGCCAAAACAAGTTCCTCACCTATCGAAAGAATGAATTTTAGCTACGTCTTTATTGTTTTGCTAAAAGTATGTAGTTGATGTTACTGAAATGACGGGTGAATATTGCTTCTATATTTGAACGAATCAATTGCCTGTTTGGTGATAGTTTGATAGTTGAAATTTTAATCCTAAGTCCAGTGGATTAACCCTAAATTCCAGTAGATAGCGTTCATTGTTGACCACTTTTACGTTTCTTCATTCTCCTAAAATGACAGTCTTAGGAGAGTAAACAGTAAAACAGTTAATTTACCGGATCCAGTTCTGCCATGTCAGAATAAAGCATTTACTTGCGGGTCAAACATTGCCAAAAAAATATTATCAATTTATTATTGACGTCAGAGCTTTACTCGATCAGTGAGTTCGTTAGTGCATATACAAGGGCTAAAATAGTAATCATGCCTTGCGGTTTGCGTAATCTTTTGGACAGAACAGTAATATAAAAGGAGGATCAGTACAATTATTCAATTAAGTCTTCATGCTTTATGTTTTCAGTTAGAGTAGCAGAAAGACAAAGCAAGTTGTCAAATCAAAACTGTAGAAAGTCTTTTTTTTAGCTCTAACTTTGGCGCTTCGCTTAAAAGATATATTTGCTGTAACTGTGATTTTACCACAATTAGAAGATAAAAAACAAAGAAACAACACCGCTTTTTTAAAATGTTGTGTGCATATTTTATAAAGAAAAAAATGTTACACTTAAAATCATAAAAATGATAAATATAAGTTGCTTGACAATGAAACATTTTTGATCTCAACGGCTTTAAATAATGAACTAAATAAAAAAAGACACAAAATTAAAAGCCTCGAAACAATTTCGCCATTTTTATCACAAACTGTTTTGTCAACTCTTTAAAGCAGCGGAACAAGATATATTATGCAAGAATAAATCACTGCGCTCGGTGACAGTCAAGAGTTGCAACTAGGGAAAAGTTCACGGTGAAAAATAAAGGAAAATATTTACCTCCCAAACAAATCAGTAGGGTATTTTACTGACGATTTTTTCTTTCTGTTTGGTGGAAAACGAGTTTTTTTTATGAACACATAATTAAAGAACTTTGCGTTACGTTCTAAAATAGAAATCTAACATTTTTACCGTTAAATGAGAGATTTTGTTTTGAAAATCTGCAACGGGGGGTATTCGAAGGTGTCAACTCCGTATGTGCTGAGGCACTTTCTAAAATATGTCTGCCCTTTTCTCAATGTAGGCATTTAAATACAATTTTAAGGTTTATTTTTCAATTCCTACTATTACTTCACTCTCCTTATATATATATATATATATATATATATATATATATATATATATATATATATATATATATATATATATATATATATATTTAAACACACACGTCGTTCAAAATAATTCTGCACAACATCATAATGCAACAGTAGCGATGATTACGACCACTGTCCCCACTCTTTTCATGAAAACTTAGAAACGATAGTCCGACCAGTGAACAAAATGCAATTCAAAGAATGAAGTGCTCGTATTTATTTTTAAATATGAGGCTTCAAATTTTTCTTAGATAAAGTGGCGATATCTACCTTCTCTACAGTTATAAAAAAAGGAATGGCTAGAAATTTTTGAGTTTGCCCACTGGTTAGACATGACTTTGTACTATGCTGATGCAGCACTTATTACTTACCCATATCAAGCCGGAAGCAGAATTATAAATTACCCATACGTTTTAATTTTCAATTTAGATCATACATTTCTGAAAAAGAAATTGTGCTTAAGTGTTTATTTACTGATCAGACTAAGTATCCTGTACGTGAAATACACCGCCACCTCAGTCATTTCCAGCCGAGGACTGCAGTTTCGTGCTTATTAACACTCATCAGCCCGGCATAGGAAAGTGACCGAGCTGGAGATGGAAAGTCTCTTAAGGAAGCCAAGAGTGCGAAACAAACGGGTAGCTAATATGGAATTAGCAGACCATGCCTTGCGTTCAATCTTCGAGTTGCACCGAACCAATGCTTCGGTCACTCGTCTGGTCTGCTAATTCCATATTAGCTACCAGTTTGTTTCGCACTCTTGGCTTCCTTAAGAGGCTTTCCATCTCCAGCTCAGTCACTTTCCTATGCCGGGCTGATGAGTGCTAATAAGCACGAAACTGCAGTCCTCGACTGGAAATGACTGAGCTGGCGGTGTATTTCACGTATTTCTGCTTTAGCCTTGGCTAATGGGCGGTAATTTACTGAATAAGTATCCTGTGTTTAGCTATTTCACAGTAAGTAACAAAATGTCTCATCTCATGGCTCATGTCAGACAATAATAATGATACGTATGATTCGCAAGGGCAGTCAGAAATGATGTAAACTTTTCAGTCGAATCTCGTTATCGTGACATCCGGAATTCCCGACGCTCCGGACGTCACGTCATTTTTTCAAAGTTCCAAACTCATAGCACATTGTCTTAATGATAAGTTGCTTCGGATAAGTGTTTTAGGGTGAAACTTCCGCTACCACTGCACTTTGATCTGCTTAAATAGGATCACATTTTTCTTTACGATTGAAATATTTTTAAAGAAACAATGTAAACACCTGGAAAGGTTTACTGTTGGAGTTTCTAAAAAGCTATGAGATACCTGTGTTATTGTATAGTCCATAATACCACCTCAAGAATGGCGGAGCGTGTAAGCTATTCCTGTTAAGACGTCGCTCCGGCTTTAACCACAATTATCAGACAGTCCCAAGGGTAACGTGATATGGAGGTTCTACTCTATTTCAAAAAGAAATTCATGGTAATATTCGTATCATTGTTGCACAAAACACCCTACACCCTCCAAAACTCTAATTATGTTGGATTAGTGTTTCACTGCATGATATTTATGAAGACCATGGACTGTACTTAAATTTAATGCAACTAAATTTTCAATATTTCCATAAACAATAGCTAAATAATTTCCTTTACTCAGTAATTTTTATGTTACGTAGTAAAGGTCCGTTACTGAGCCCACTCATACTATTTGAATAATGTTTATGGATACCGGCAAAACTTTACTTCATTGTATAGAAAATAAGTCTATGTTATGATAAATGTTCAGCAATGAAGCAAGAATCCATTAAATTCGGACCTTACATATTTGGAGTCTTTTTAAGATGATGTGTGTAAAAATGATATCTCTGTTAAAATAATACGCATGATTGTTTCACAAAACACCCTACAAAGATTCTAACTATGTTGGAATCTTGTTTCACTGCTTGAAGATCATTGTTTTTATGAAGATCATAGACTCTACTTCAATTTATTGTATTTAAATTTGGAATATGTATACAAACAATACTTAAATAATTTCTTTTACTCAGTAACGTTCATCTCGCATAGGAAACGTCCGTTTCTGAACCAACTAATGCTGTTTAAACAATGTTTATGGATACCTGAAAAACTTAATTGAATTTCATAGAAACTAAGTCTATGTACTTAATACATTTTTAGTAATGAATCAAAAATCTACCGAATTCGGACTTACATATTTGGAGTCTTGACTCTAACAAATTTGACAAATGAGGCAGTGAGAAACAAAGGGATGTAAGTGGACTTTTTAAAGTTTCGATTAAAACGTGCTTCATGTTTAAATCCTCGATATGTTCTGTTGGAATTTTTTTTCTAAATCATGCTGCATTGCAGCACCCACCAGAGCTACTTGTACTATCTCTTGCCCTAAGACAGAGGAGAGGTTCTCCTGCCATTTGTACTGATTATCTCTAAATTTTAAATTTTGGCGCTTACATCCCTTTGCTTGTCACTGTCTTAAACGTGTGATGAAACTACCCTAAAGTAAAGAAAATTCTTCTTAACATTTGCTATATTGATACAGTATTTCATCAATGCTTTTAATGTTATTTACTGTTGCATATTTCTCAATCAAACCTTTAAGCTCCTTAAAAAGTTACAAATAACAGTCTCATTGAAATATCTCATAAAGAAGACATTCCTGATCTAAAGTGAAAGAAGCAGTTACTTAGCAACAAAATTCTTTCTTTTGCACAAGTATTTAGATATTTGCTGAAATAATGATAAAAAAGTCAGACAAAAGCTCATACATCCGGATAACAAATGAAACGTGAGGAACAAATATGCGAAACTTGTTTTGAGTAATAAACAATGAGAAGTATTCACCAGAAACAACTAAATGATTTGGGTGAGTGTCTTGAAGCAAATATTTCTCAAAAAATATAAGTTTTCTCTTTAATTAAAACAATTAAAATATAATAATTAGAATTAATTAAAAGAAGATACTTTGTGGCCATTAAAATAAAAGAAAATATCTTTAAAGATATTGTTATTAAATTTCCACTTTGAATTTATTTTAAGTTGTTTTTATTTTTATTTTTATATTCTGTGAGAAAATTTCTTTTAAATGAATCAATAGATGGATAAAAGTCTTAAAATACTGAGAAAGATAAAGTATTATTGAAATTATTCATTATTGAGTTTTCTGACTTTCGAATAAATTGGTTTATGAGTGGAGTACATCAGAAACGTGCTCAAAAATAATATTTAAGGCTTTGACTAAAAAAATAAATGCATTTGTGTTTGCGATTTTGCAACACAAATCATTTTTTTACTTTGTTTCAATTTTGTGGCACCATAAACATCATGGACAATAATATTTAAGATTTTGACTAAATAGTCATGTACATTTTTATTTGCAATTTTGCTTCATAAACAGATCAACTATTTATATTTATTCAATTTTTGTTATCATAAACATCCTCAACACTGATTTTGATTTATATTTTCCTTTTGTGTTAGAAAATTTCCTGCAATTGAATAAATAGATAAGTAAAAGTCTTAAAACAGTGAGAAAGATAATGTATTGGGTCAGTTCACGAAAATGTCAACCTGCATGCCAAAATTTCAAACTCAATCAATATTAAAGTGTTATACATAATTTTAGAGATAACTTTCTTAACTTTTGAATATCGTAAAAAGTTTTTCAAGATGGATGCCGTGCATAGAATAATTACTGCTTAAAGATCCTCAACAACATGTAAATTTTAAGTATAAAGCATTCAAGAAACGCCACCTGTAACTTTTTAAGCATACATTCGATGTAATTTTTTTTTTTTTTTTTTTTTTTTTGTTGCTTACATTTTGAGATTTCAGTTTCTTTAATTTCTTTCATTGAATTTTAATTTTTTTTCTCGTTGAGCCTAATTTGAATTTAGTGTTGAACGCCCTGTTACGTTCGTCACAAAACGTCGTATTTTCCCTTCTACACTTTTTATAGGATTATAAATAGAACAATTTTGCTCTATTCTCTTCCCAAGAGCTTCCTAGTATCCATTTAAAATGTTGAATTTTTGTTAAATTATTTACACAATTAGCTATCAGGGTGTCGAACGTAACATATTGATTGTGACGAACGAAATCGCTTGAAACGAACACTGCATCTTTTGAAAGTTTAGTTCAATAAAAAATGAAAGAAATGTATATTTTGAAATAGTTGTTTTTTCAATGTTACTTTTTAAAGTTTTGTAATTTTTTAACAATTAACTCGATTTTGAACACATATTTGTGGAATTTCCTTGGGTTCCATTTTATGGAAAAATCGGCAGCTCAAAAAAAAAAAAAAAAATAGTAATAATGATAAGTAATAAAAATAAATTAAAAAAAAGGAGAGAGAGAGAGAGAGAGAGAGGGAGAGTTAATAAAGCGCAGAGCAAGAATGGTAGGTAAAAAAAGAGAAAATGACAAGAAAAAAAGCAGCAGAGCATATGCGAATATTACAACGAAAAAAAAAAAAACACGCACACACACACACACACACACACAACGATAAAAAAAAAAAAAGACTGAGGAATCAAAAATGAGAAGTCAGGAGATGAGAATCAATTGTAGAATACCTAGTAAGCTAGCTTTGTATAGAGTTGTAAACCAATGAAATTTCGCTTTTCTGAACATGCCAAGTTTCCGGAAAGATTCAAAAAGCACGCTCTTCCATGTAATTTCAGGAAAAAAATAGGCTTTTATATGTTATCTTGCTAAATAATAATAATAATATGGGAGTTACTGCGGCAGAAAGGAAATGCGAAAAATTCCTGGAAGAAGAGCTTTCTTGAAAACACAATCCTTACAAAGGATATTGTTTTCGTAAAGAACATTACTTTTCTTGATTTCTGGAAAAAAAAAGTTCCGCTTGGGTGTGATTAAAAAAAGTGGATTGTAAAGACCAAAGACAGAAGAAAAACTTTTATCTTTTCTTCTTTATTTAATTCTAAACTGCCATTTCACCCGTACGTGTTCTCTCACACCAAGCTCTTGTTCTTTCTGCGTCTGATTTAGGCATATTCACAACATGATTGCATATTTGAATTTAAAAAAATGGATTATAAACATTGAGAAAACTAAAAATTACTCGAAATCCACCTTTCAGCTGATGTAAAAAACAATAAAAATAATAATAATAATGAAGTTAATTTTGATAATAAAAGTTAACAAACTAAATTCAAGGCTAAGCCTTAGCAATATGGATTCCGCTCTTGAAGTTGAATCAAAGAAACTCTCGAAAACTTGCAGTATTTGAAACGTTTAAAGTGACTAAAATCCTAATATATGCTTACTTAAGCCTGAAATTGAATTGTTAATTTTATTAACAAAATTAAATTTAAACGCTATCATTTTCCATTTTTTTCTGGTAACAACTAAAAAACAATTATGTCACTTCCATCACACAAAAATGCTCGGGATCAGAAAAGCAAAACTCTAGCATAAAAAGTTGCACTTCAAAACAGAGGAGCAAAAAATAAATTTTGCACAAAGCCAATAAAAAAAGCATTTATTTTATCCATTATTGATATAAGTGTTACTTTTAAGACAAAGCATCAGTGCTTACTTATTAATTAATATTTAGACACGTAACGGTCTTTTAAACTACACGAGTCATCATCGTGACGAACGTAACTTCAGAGTTACGCGCTTCAATGAAGAATGCTGTGAATGTTCGTCAAACGTCATATTTTGAAAAAATATTCATTTCTGTTACATTATAAGAAAAATGAGTGTTATTCTGCATAAAAAATAAAGTTAAGGAATGAAAATAACGCATGGCACTGTTTTTACAATAATATCCACTTAAACGTTACAGAGATTGAGAGCTGAATTTTATATTGCAAATTCAAGGTTGAAAAAGTTACGTCCGTCACACTATAGTAATTTAGTGTCGAAAACCAATTTATATGATTTATGCTGTGTTTTATTGCATGAATATTACACATAAGTTTTATTCTTTCACAAAACTCCACAAAACCACAAGTAAATGATTATTTAACTTTTAAACTCATGATATGCAACAAAACAGAGTCTCGGAATGTTACGTTCGTCACTATGGAATGACCCTATTTTTGATATCATTCATTATTGAGTTTCTGACTTTCAAAAAATTTGGTTAATGAATCGAGAATAAACCAGAGACATCGTCAACAATAATATTTAAGGCTTTGACTAAATAATCAAATACATCTGTATTTGCTAAAAAAGTTCAACTTTTAGCATTAATTCAGTTCTTTGCTATCAAAAACATCCTCAACAATAATATTTAAGGCTTTGACTGAATAAAAATATGCAACTTTATTTGCAATTTTACTACACAGTTCAATGCCTTGACACTGAATAATTTGCTTAACACGTAGAGATTTTTTTTATTGCACACCAGTGCTTAAAGAAATAAATAAATAAAATAATAAAAAACAAGTAAAAAAAAACGTTTGCGAACAAACTATTTGAAAACCTGATTAAACAATTCTTTTAATTATCCATGACATTTTCAAGAATAAATTCGTTTCTTATTTTATTCGAAATTTCCGACTTATAATTGGACTTTTTCTCTCTGGTTACGCAAATAATAACCAATATACAACGGAAGACTCGCATCTTTCAAAATTCAATTGGCATCAAATACTGCTCAAAATTAATAAGATTACTTACTTGTTCTTGGAGATCGAATTCACAGCAGTCTTCAAAAAACGCAATTCCGAAAAGAAAAATAAATAAATATCTGTTGAATGAGGCTTCTTTTTGTTCATCTTGTTTTGTTTTCTTAAGCTGTCTAGAAGAGAAAAAAAAAGCGGCCTGTTGAGAAAAATAGAAAAAAATGGAAGCTTGACAGTTTTTTCGGCAAACATCTGAACCTTATTAGACTGCAAATTTCAAACTCGGCACTCTTCCCCAAGAGGAATTTCAATTTTGAAGAAGGTTGATTTGTTATTTGACTGTTTTGATTTACCATAGAAGAGGCGTGTCTAAGAATGTTGTTCCTTTAATGAAATTTATTTTTGCTGTTTGGATAAGGATTTTCATTCATACGTTCCAGGAAAACTGAATAAATTGCTTCTTTTTGTGTTTTATAAGTAAGAGAAATCCGATGTCTTGATTGTGCGGATATTAGTTTATTTCAAAGCTATATTTAGGTTTTAATGCTAAAAGTTTAAGGTTACTGAATATTTAATTCATTCCTTAAAAATAAAGCTATTTTACTTAACCCATTAAGCGCCGCTATATGAACCACATTGAAATTACTTAAGTTTTCATGTGTTTTGATATTCAATACACATCTCTAATCATATGTAGCTGAAATTTCGCAAAAATATTTATTAGGTTAGGAGATATGGTATGGTCCCAAAATGGGAGACTTGGCGTTTAATGGGGACAACATACATATCCCTGCCACTATGTTGATACTTGAATAATTTCTGGCTAAATCCAATTAGAAAGCCCTAAAATCGTTTTTATGTAATTAATATGGCTAGGTATTGGTACTTTATGTACATATTTTACATATTCAAGCTTTAAAATGTAAAACTTTTAAGTTTTCATGACACCCAAAGCTATACATTTTGGGCCTCTTTGCAACAAAAGCCGTGGAGGCCAGCCGTAGAGGCTAGCAGTGTATATTTGCAACATTAATAAGTATTAGTATGCTAGTTATTTTTAATTTCTTGAGCCGTTGGGGCCCTTAAGAACGTCTCCCCCCCCCCCTATGCCCTTACATCACTCCGCGTCTGGTTTTCATTCGTGTTGAATTCCTTTTTCTTATACATTTTTGTACAAAACGGAACTTTTCCCCCACATTTTACTACCTTTTAGCAAAAACCCTTAGGATTTTCATACACAAAAAGAGAAGAGGTAGCTTTTTTCTATTAACCATGTAGGGGGATCGGGCAATGGTAAATGACAAGGACATGAAGCACTATATAAAATGTATCTTATAAAATGGAACTAAGATATTTTTGGGCTCCCTGATGGTGTAATTGTGTTATTATAGGCAAGGGTTTTTTTGCAGTTAACATTTCGGTTGCTTCACAACATGTTTGATGACATGATTTATTCATAATCATAATGTTTTTAGAGATAAATGTCTAGCATGCTTTGCGTTGAGGAATTATCAAAGGTCATAGTTTCTCCGATTTCATCCAACAAATTACGATAAATGGTAAAAATATAAAGTGAGACAGTTATCGCATTATATCTGTGATCTAATCGATTTCGATTAAAGTTTTTTTTCTCAACTATCTGAAAAGAATTTGGCGATTCACAAACAAGTGATCCTGCACTCATCTTCTTGTTTTAAGCTAAAATATATTATTTTAATAGTGTTTGAAGCTCGTAGCAAAGTCAAAAATTCTTACTACATTTTTGATTTCAAAAAAAAAAGAAAAAAAATAGTGAAGAAATTTCTCTATTGAAATTCAACCTCCCTAATTGAAGGGGGAGCGCCCTCAAGGGGGAGAGGAGCATGGAGCTGACTGAGCTACAAAATTATTTTATGGTGGGGGGAGGAATAGTTTTAAAGGGAATTTGAACTTCTTTTACGGAAATCTCTTTCGTGATCTGTAGAAATTCAGAGAGATGCGCCATCCTTCTTAGGGAGTATTGGCACCCCTGTTTCTCCAGAACTTTCTTCTAAACGAATGAAATGTTACTTCTTTTGATAAAAGCACCTGCTCTTGACCTTGAACAATAAAAGAGTGTTTACAATGAGAAACTACAAAGGGGGCTATGGCTTTAACAGGAAAAAAAGGGAGAGTTCATTCATGCAAAATGGGTGAAGACGATTTCTACTGGGCATGACTTGCTCTGCTAATCAGAACACGCCAAGTCTCCCATTTTGGGACTTCAGTAAATAAAGTCCTCTAAAACTACTTTAAATTATTTTTCTTGGGCCCTGTTTGTTGTGATTTGAAAAAAGGTCTATTGAACTTCATATTCCATGTTCCTAATTTCCTGCATTTGCATTTATTATTTTTAGGGAATTTTGATGCAAAAACAAGAATTTTTTGCAAAATTTAAAAATTTTTCAAAAAGGAATTTACATTCCAAACCTTTGTGAAAAAATTACCAGTGAAGTTTGGTTCTCTATCATTCATTTTAAAAAATTTCAAAATGATATCTTAATTACTTGATGAAGAAAAAAATCTTAATTGAAGGTTCCCAAAATGGGAGACTTGGCGCTTAATGGGTTAATTTACCTCAAAAAATAAGTAAATAAGCAAATTAACAAATTAAATAATTTTAAAACGTCAACAAATAGCATTGATTCAACAAATAGCATTGATTGACGTTAGAGTAATTAAACCTGTACTCTGCCGTGATGAATGTACGTTATTTGATTTTATATTGGGTGTGGATATTTTGTCTTAAGGGCAATTCTATTGTATCAGACGGATCATTTTGTCTTAAAACTCCCTACAAGGATTTTGCTTATGCTATATTCTTGCTTAATAACATAAACTTTGTGAAAAACACGAACTCAACTTTTAGATAATGGAATTAAATTTTAAGGATTTTTATTAGCAATATTTAAATAGTTTCTTTTTCTCAATAAAGGACATATCTCATAAGACACATCACTTGCTGTGCCAAAAAATAAGGCAGAGCTTCATTCAACATACAAGAGCCCTGTCATGAAATTCAAAGACTGGGGTCCTTGTAGTGGATTCATCAGTTTGGAATGGTAAATAGCCGAGCTGGAGGCAGATGTCTTCTCCCTGAAGCTGAGAGTCCAACAAACTGGTAGCTTAAATAAATTTTACTCACCAACAAGAGTAAGCAGCTATGGTGCGGTTCAACTTGTAAATTGAAGGAAAAGTTAAGATTTTAAGCAGTAAGACTACTTCAAGTATTACTTCACTATTCCAGACTAAAATATCCACAACAAGGATGAAACGGCAGCTTCTAAATGTGATGAACGGGCTCTCGGTATATTGCATGTAGTTCTTCCGTAGCTCTTGCATAAGGGCAGTAACTTACTGCTTAATACTCAATCTTTGCCTTCAATTTAAGAGTTGAACCGCACCATGGCTGCAGACTTTCGTTGATGAGCTAAATTATTTAATCTACTGGTGTGTTGGCATTCTCAGCTTCAGTGAGATGACATCTGCTTTCAGCTCGGTTATTCACTCTTCCAGACTGGTTAGTCCACAACAAGCATGAAACTAAAATCTGGATGTAATGACCGGTCACTCAGAATAATGCATTACTCAAACACATTTTCTTGAAATCTTCAAAACATAGCAGTGAAGTCTACGTTTTTCATGAAGTTCGTGCAATGAAGAAATAATTTAACGTATTCTGAACTGTGTTGGGTGTTTTGTTCAGAAAAGTGAGCGATTTACTAAAATGAAAATGCCCTCAAGTATAAGTCAAGATAAAAATTAAATGCGGTCGGCTTTTTGAGCGAAATAATGGTGAAATAATGACGCTTTGTAATATATGCGAAAGGTATAATAATGAACTTGAAGAATTATAAGTTATGGTAAATGTAAAGCATATTATTGGAAATGTTGTATTTAATTATAAACCCAATAAAATCGAATCCAAAAGTATCGAACTGATTATTCCTAATACTGATAAAGAGCCAATCTATTGAAGAACATGTTTAGCTCTGCCCGAAAAATTAATAATCGATTGAAAATCGAGGAATAGATTAAGGATAAAATCACTGAACCTTGTTCATCTGAATATTCTTGTCAAAGAGTAGAAGAAAAAAAAAACTCTCACTGAGTTTGCCTTTATTATTGGAAGTTAAATGGAAAATAGTTAGATATTGTAACTTTTTTCCTTTACCAGACGTGACTTATTTTTGCTTTTAAAGATTGATTGTATATAGTCCGCTCTTTAATTCATTAAAAGCAATGTTTTTCCTTCACATGGGCGTCGCTTTAATTTTAGTTAAAAATTAAACGACATCATTGACAAATTGAAAACAGTTTTCAATTACACTGCAAACTAGTATATAGTTATTGATGTTAAAAATTGTCAAATTTTGAAAATAATGAAAAAATGAATTTTTTGGAATGCATTGTATTAAGAAGTGAAATTTCTCCTTCTCCTCTAGGTACGTTAGATGTTATGAAATACGCTGACACAACAATCATTAAACAACTTCACTTTCGTTGGATTGATGGGTTGTTTTCGAAAATAGTCTTATTAATATTTAAAAATAGGTCAATCATTAATTATTTCTTAAAAAAAGATACTAGATCCCCGTTTGAAGAAAATTTAAAAAACAAAAAGCGTTTCATAAAATTAAAACCTTTCATCTCAAAGATTATATCATCCATGGGTTTCTGAGAAATATTATCTTTTTCTTAAGTTCAATATTAAATCTTATACACACAAAATCACTTTCTTCTATAAGGGGAAAAAGCGATTTAACGCCATTTAGAAACAGTTTCTTTACTTGATGAACGTTAAAGATGTTTATAAAAAGGATTTTTACATCTAGGGAAATCTGAGGAAAAGTGAAATAGTTAATATAACTTACGTTTTTCAAAATGAACAATTTGGAAATATTTTCTAAAAATTACGGCACATAACGAAGTAACATTATATTGTATAATAATACATGCATTGAAATATTATTTTTTATTTTGAAAGTAAATTTGTACCTCCAAAAAAAAAAAAAGGTGAAAATTTTTCACTTCTCTTTTTCATGGGGGCGAAGTGAAAAATGATTCTTTTTTTCTTTTATGAAATATTTTTTGTTTGATTGTTACAGATATTTTTCATCAAATACATGAATAAATAAAAGAGTTATGGAATGAATTAAAATGAAATAAAATAATTAACGAATAAGTTAATAAATAAATAAATAAATGTAAGAGAAAAAACAAATAAGTGAATAATGAAATAAAATAGTGAATAAATAAATAAGGCAATTATTAAATGAAGGAATATACATAAAATAATTAATGAATGAATACGTAAGTGATTAGATAAGAGATTGAAAAAGTAAATGAAATGAACTATTTCACTTTGCCCCTTCCACTTTGCCTCGCGTGCCCTTGACCAATTGTACAAAGCATTTAAAATAAACATAAGCTTAATATGAATTAAATTAGTACTGCACCGAATAAAAGTAGGTTTCAATTAAAGTTTAAAATAAACTACAGTAAAACCCCTCTATTGCAGATACTAACGGGACAACTTTTTTTTTCCACAATAGAGGGGTTCCGCAGGACAGGGGTTTAATAATGTTTGTATTGGATTTGGAATTTTTACGGCACATTATATTGAAAATACTAAAAAAGTGGAAAAAAAAAATTACAGCGTTAGTTACTACAAATTGACAGATAAGTGCATACACGTGTTTTATGGTTATGAGGAATGTTTATTTCAATACAGAAGAGTTGAGTGTAAGAATTAAAAGACCTCCGATGTGGAGTAAGAAATCTCTTTTTTTTCCTCTAACTTTTATTTTTGAGATGAATTGTGCAACGCTGGGAAAATGGAGTAGGTTATAAAGCAAAGCTTGAACCTTTAGAAAACATATGTCTCATCCTCCTAAAAGAGAAAATCTGCCTTGCAAAACAATTTCAAACAACAAGAACATCAAATTATCGGAAAATATTTTATGAACTTTTAAGATACTTTTAAATTGTGATGACGCTGTTCATGTCCCATATTTTAAGCTAATGCGAGCGCACACTTTCAAAAAGTATCAATTTGCTAGTATATAAGGTATTTAGAAAAAAAAATGACGTTGGATTTAAGTTGTTTCCCAAAATATTTGAGCTCTTGTGAAACTTCGGAAATTCTTTGCATTTGAGCCAATTGAAGAGAGACGTTTTCAAAGTTCTTATCTAGAGGCAATTCTGCAGCATTTGAAAGTGAAAGCAGTGAAGAGAAAAGTTCTATCTACAAGAGGTGGATAAAAGGTGTGTGACAGATATCGAACAGCATTGGAGTATATTTGGACGAAAACGTAGAACAAAATGATGTACTTAAAGTTTGTCTTCAGGGCTACTTTTTTCAAATATACTTAAGTCTTATAAAGGAGAAGAAAAGAGAATAGTACTGAATGTATATCTATATTAATGTATAGTATAGTTTAGAAGAAGGGAAAAACAGGGCTGTGGAGTTGGAGTCGTGGAAGTCACAGTTAGACTGATATTTGGATAAAGAAGTCGGAGTTGGGAGTCGAAAGCTTTAAAATTCCAAGAGTCCGAGCCGATCATTTTTCATTTTTCATTTTTCAACTCCTTAATTCAGTCAGGGTTGCGAAGTAAGAGTCAAAGTCGAACTGATTTTGGGGGAAATGAGTCGGAGTCGAAGGCTCTAAAGTTTTTCGAACCAGAGTCGGTAATTTTTCCTTCTATGTCTTTAATTCTGCTAAGTTAGAGGATTAAGAACTAGGGTCGTGGAGTTGGAGTTTCACTGTATTCGGAATAACGGAGTGGGAGACGAAAGATGTAAAACTTCAGGAGTGGGAATCAGATTCGGAATAGGTCATTTTCCCTTCGACTCCGCAGCTCTGGATAAAACGGTGACTTTATGAGATGAACTTTAAAACCGTCGCAGGATTATAAATTTAATTTCAGATATTACCGCACCATTTTTACAAACCATCATCGTTCAATAATTATGGAAGATTAAACAATGTTTGTTTAGTTTGCACAAAATTGGTCTTAAAATACAATGCACGATCCATATAACAAATATACATATACTGATTTTTAAAAACTCTACCATTTCATTTCAGGAGAGGAGTTTTTCATTTTTAGACGATCCTTACACGATTTTAAAATTTATCAGCACATAGAAATTATCTCTTAAAATAATAAGCATTGCAAAAAAAAAAAAAAAAAACTATTTCAGAAAATAAACTCACACTCAATTTTTTTCATTTTTCGTCATCACTTGCAGTCATGTGATCGTTATTCTGAAATTTTTGATAGTAAATACAATGTGAAAAATCAACTATCGTAGAGACAACGTCCCGTGTTGAGTCGACAATAAAGAGCTGCGAACAAAGCGCCTTGCCTTCAATGTAAAAAATATAAGCAATTGTTCGTATCTGCACGAAGTCTTACTTCTTATTCGGCCTACATAGGCATATGTCTGTTGAACTTTAAAATTGCCAAGCATAAAAAATACTGAAAAACTAAATAAACCAGTGTCAGAATATCCAATTTTGTGAATATGAGCGTAAATCTTGGTGAAAGGGCTTTTGTTTTCTTAAGAAGTTCCGAAGGTTCTCATAACTCGCGGATCGGGAGTTTCCCATCTCTAATGACGAGAGACAAAGTTCCATTTGAAATTTCACCAATCTCATTTTTCTGGTATGTTAGAATAGTTAAAATTTCCTTCTACATCCTAATGGGTTTCGTTCGCATAGAACTACCGATTGACGCTGTTGGTTGATCACATAACAGCTAATGACGTCAGTGGTTATTAATCAGTTGTTCACTAATAAGATGCTCTATTGAAAGCTTTTGGTTAATAACGCGGTTACTTTCGCACACGAATAACGCGCAGGTGAAAAATACTTATTATTGGTCAAACTTGTCACGTGTTTCAATCAACCACTCAACCAGCTTAAATTGCGGTCGACCGGTGGATCTATCGGTGAAGCTATTAGAATGATTTCGGAAACAACCAGTTTACCGGAAACTATATTAAAATTTAAAATGGTTAGTCACCTATTAGTAACCGGTCGACCGACAGGTAGCACTGCTATACGAACGTAATCATGGTCAATTAACTTTCATGAAAAAAAAAAGTAAATTGCTTAAAACATATATATACGACAAGAAGAAACAAATCAAGTCATAAATATACTTTTTCAAAAATAAATTTGTGTCCTGTTAAAAGGGTTTTACGCCTTTAAGATTTCTAATTTTACCGAAATGCTCCAATTATTTCATGAAAAATTTGTTCCCAAACCGCAAATTTTGTAGGTTTTTTTTTTGAATCTAGAACAACTAGAAAGAAAATTCCTGATTGAAATTTCAACCATACCACTTTTTAGGTTTCTTATGAGAGTTAAAACTTTCTACATCCCCTCCCGCGACAGTCGATCAATTTTTCATGAATGAAAAAAGAAGAAAAACTGTCACTTGTAAAAAATACTGCGTAAAAAATAAATGAGGTCAAATGTATACACTGTTGCTAATAAATATTATTAATGTAAGTATTGGAAAATAGTTTCTTGTCATTAAAGTGCCCAACGTAACCAAAATTTCCACTTATTCTAGAAACTTCTGGGTTGTGATTCCCCATCCTCAATTTTTTGGTTTTTTTTAGGCTCTAAGCACGGCAGAAAATTAAACAACAAGACTTTTCAGTCCTTCTTTAAGGGTTAAATTTTTTTTCTTCATTCTCAGGTGAGTCAATCAATTTTTCATGAGACAAAAACTGTTGTCAAAAGTTTAAAAAAAAAGTATTACAAAACAAATAAATCTAGTCTAATAGATAAACTGTTTGAAAAAAAATATTAAATCTAGTTGAAAGGAATATTCTCCTTTTAAAATCCTAATGTTTCCCACAATTTTCAATTCGTCCACATTCCCGCACCAAAACTTTCAAAGGGTTTTTGCACCTCTGTTCCCAAGAAACAAAATTCCTGACTAAAATTTCAACCTTGCAACTTTCAGGTCAGTAATAAGAGTTAAAACTCCATTCCACGTTCCTACGTTACAGTCAATCAACCTTTCATTGGAAAAAAAACATTGTTCACTATTAACAGTAAAAAAACACTGTGAGAAGGGGGAAAAAAACCGCGTCTACCGTACATGCTTTCGCGAAAAACAAATGTAAATTTTGTAAATGGGCTTCTTGACATTCAATCTCCCAGTGATCCCAAAACCCCCAACTTTTTCCACTTATGAGTTCCACAAGAAGTGTGGTTTAACTTTATATTTCTTGTTTTTTTTTATATCTCTAACCGCGATACTTATATTTGCAATCCCAACGATACAAATTTTCAGGTCAGTTATTACAGGTAAAACTCCCTTCCGCATCCTTCCATTACAGTCATTCAATCTTTCATGAAACAAAAGGTACTGTTAACAGTAAAAAATATTGCAAGAAGAAATAAACCAGGTTCACTGTAAAAACTTTGACGAAAAGCAAGGAAAAATTTTGCAATTTTTTTTTTTTTTTTTTTTGCCATCAAAGCGCCAAATTTTACCAAAACTCCCTACTAATTCCACTTGTGAGTTCCACATTCTAATCTTGGATTTTTCGTATCTCTAACCGCGAGAAACAAAATTTCTATTTGAAATCTCAAAGATATCACTTTTTAGGTCAATTATAAAACTTAAAAACCCCTCTACATTCTTACATTGCAATCAGTCAATTTTTCATAAAACAAACGAAAAAAAACTGTTACCAGCAGAAAACATAGTGGGAAAAAATAAATCAGATCTACCGTTGAAACTTTCGCGAAAAAATTTAAATTTTGTTATGAGTTTCTCTTTGTCAAAGCTCCCAATGTTCCCAAAAATTCCCCACTTATTCCACAATATTCCCGGGTTTAATCCCACACTCTAAGAATCTATGATTTTTCGTATCTTTAAAAACAAGAAACAAAATTTTTGATTGAAATCCGACCACTCTTCAGATCTCCTTTAACAGTTAAACTCTCCTTCCCCAAACTCACATGACCGTCAATCAATTTTTTCAGGAAAGAAAACAAAGGGAATAATCTTTCCTGGTGTCAAAATCTCGCTGCCGAATGATAATGATCTTTAAATTACAGTTCAGTTATCAATTTAAAGGATGAATTGAAACCCATTCGATAAGTGAGAGATAGCTTCATTCTTCCATTATTTTTTTTTTCTTCTTTACGCTTTGAGGCTTTCGTTTTTTTCTCCCTTCACATCTGTAACTCGGAAATAAAAACTGCACTTGAGAACTGGAATTCTTTATCTTCTTTCTTTAATTTTATGCTCACATTGGCTTGTATTTATTTAGTGTTTTAGGAATGCGATAGCAGTAAGACGTTTTTTCAGATAAAAATTTATTATTTTAATTTAATGCCAGCGTCGATAGTTCATAAGCTAACGCTTTAGAATTAAATAATTAAAAATACTTTTTCTTACTGAAACTAAGTCTGAAGAATAATTGTGATAAAAAGAATGTTTTACCACTGTAACTTTTTCTTTATGCTCACCTTCTGTAACAAATGCTTTAATTACAAAAGCTGGGGATTAACTGTATTTAGGGCCTTACTCGACCGATAACCCACATCTGTGGAAAGTGTGAGGGGCCTGGGGTGCAATGTTATGCAATGGTTTATTTTAAGATGATTTTTAGAGTATTAAATAATTAGTGAAAGCAGTGTAAAACGTACAATGTCAAAGATAAGAAATTGTTCCGTATAAAGCTAAACACAAAGAAAGAAGAATTTCTATTGTATACTCAAAGTTATTTTTTCAAAACTGACATTACTCAGTTTCTTTGCACAGTTTCGTACAAATTTTGACCTGCTTCTGCTTAATATTCTTGGAATTAAAAGACAAGGTATAATTTTAAATAACTTTTTAAACATTGATGTAATCTATTCTACTTTATCGAAAGTAGTTGCTCATAAAATATCAATGAAGTGTAATTGTCTTTTTATTTATTTTTTTAGATGACGTCTCTAATACGAAATAGTGGCTAACTATAAAGACATGTTATGAACGACATTATGTATTTTCTTTCGTTTACAGCATTTTCATCCTTCAGCATCATTGGTGGTAACCCGATGGAAGTCGAGTGCCAAACAGCTCAATAAGGTCGCGCGGGGTACGTGTATGACTCCACTATTCATTTTTCCTCAATGCAATTCAGTCATGTAAGCGTTAACAAAAGTTCATTATCAATTTGTAAAACAGATATCTAAACACATAAAAACAATTTAAAAGATTTTAAATTGATTACTACAACACGTTACCAATAAATACTTAATGTATTTCAAACGAGGTGATGTGTGCACCACACGACTTTCACTTACTCCAATTTAATAATTTTTATTCACAACTTTAAGAAAAACACCATAACCTTACCTCATTCGGTCGTGTCATTCACGTTAAGGAACCTAAAAACATTTCAAATATTAACTAGTTTGTCGCAAACCGATGCAAAAAAGCACAAACGCACATACGCACATACTGACATACGCATATACGCACATACATATATACGCATATACACACATACATACATAAGTACATACAGACGTTACGAGAAAACTCGTTTTAATTAACTCGGGGATCGCAAAAATGGATATTTCCTGAGCCCATACGCGCCCATGGGTACATACATATCCACGTGCGCTTGGGAAAACCAATCAACAATCATTCGGGGTGAGCAAAATGGAAATTTAGGCCGATATTTGAGTGAATATTCTTTTTCCTGGAATACGATGCTTCCTTTAATTTGTAAAATGAAGTAAAAAGGAACGAAATAAAGAACAACCACTGAAAAAACTTTTGACATTTAAGTATTTAATTCCACATGTATTTATTACAGGCATAAATGAAGTAAATCTTGCAAGTTAATAATTCAGATTTAACACAAAAATTAAATGTTTTTGTTTTTTGTTAATTCGATATCCATTTGGCTTGTGCCGCCTGTTGCAGACTTCTTTTCAAGAAATGAATGCAGGTTTTCAGCAAATGAGAAACATCACCTGCCATCAGGTGCTTTCGATGGAAAACATTTAAGAAATTTAGCTACTGAAGCTCGGGTTCAAATCTGTTGAATTGAACACTCAAAAATATAAGGTTTTAAATGGGTGGGGTGAACCCTGTAAGAGTTGTCCCGGGTTTAAAACATCTATTGACATTTTCTTGCTGTCAAAATAAAAAAAAAATATATTTTTATTACCTTGAAAAACGACATAAAAATATCTTCATTAACCAGACAAATAGAAACAAGCCGCTGAAGTTTATAAGTATTATGCTTATCGTCAGTGGAACAGTTTCAGGGGGCGAGGGCGAAGGGATTTCGGGGAAAAATTTCTTCCCGAACCCTTTGTTTTATCACATGTTGCCAATCCTAATATAGTGACATTTATAATACAATACAGGTTATGACCGAAATCCTTATCCTGAAAACAATTTCAGTCTGCACTCCTGCTTACTGTTAGAGATTAAAATAATAATATTTCTGTGTTACCCTAGTTATTAATAGGTAGCAAAACCAAACTTAGAGAGTTGAGTAGTTTTCTCAGAATTTTTATAGTTTGGACATTCAAGGATAGGATATGAGAAAATGGGATCGTTCACAAATAAATCTGTTTTCATCATGAATAAACTAGAATTTTTTTGAAGAATCCAAATCCATGAAAATTTCATAGACGTGCTTACTGATAAATTGGTTCAAAATTCAAAATTACATAAAAACGCAACTTGGAGAGAAACCAAATGAAATGCGTGAACAAGGGACTGATACGCCGTCAAGAAGATGATTATTAGCCCCTTAATTCACAAGGCATTTTCTATTTAGCATGATTAAATGTCCCAAAAACATGCTACCTTCCCCGAGAGCCTTAACGAATGAACAAACATAAATACGATGGAACTCAATAACTAACCTGTGTAAACACTGAAATTAGATAGCAAACCTACAAAAGTACTAAAGTGACTACGAAAGGAACGCAAATATATATACTGTAGTTTAGTATCTGTTTTACTTTTTCAAGTAGTTTAGCATTGTTCCTTGCGTTCCTTTCGTAGTGACTTTAGTACTTTTGTAGGTTTGCTATTTAATTTCAGTGTTTACACAGGTTAGTTATTGTGTTTAATCGTATATATATATATATATATATATATATATATATATATATGTACTAGCAAAAATACCCGGCGTTGCCTGAGTTAGCAATAATTATGAGAAACAATCGTTACTTGCATTTGTTTTCTGTTTTAAGTGAAAGAACTTAAAACACACCTTTTTGACGTGATTTAAAATCTAGCTTCTTCCTTACTCATAAAACTAAAGTAGCAGTAAGTAAAAAGAGCAAAATAGTATTCATTCAGAAACGAAAACACGAAATTTAAGCGTATACAAATTTGAAGAATTTCCGAAATATGAAATTAAACTTCACATGTTTAAAAAGATTTATCATTTATTACTTATTTTTTTTTTACATTGAGTCTTACCTTCTCTGTATGTCTATTGAAGAACGAACTGTTTAAAAAAATGTAGCTGCGCGCCCGTGAACCCCTTAAATTTCCTTTAGTTCTTTTGGAAAATCTCAATTATTGTGGGTTCTAGGTGCGATTTAAAATATTACCGAATTTGCGGGAATCGTTTTGGGATACCTTGGATAATGCTCCCCCTCCTTACTTTGTAAAACGGTATGTTACTAATTTTTGTTAAAGAGATATTGTCGCCATATGCTAAGATACTTTTGGTCACCATAAAATGGCGCTAAACAATTTCATCCGAAATGTTTCCAAAATAAGTAGTAAAATTTGGCGATGGTTTGAATTTGTGCACAAAGTCACATTAATGGAAGTTTTTGTGCTGTTTGTGGATTTGCCTAATTTTGCGAAAATTTGGACAAATTAGAATAAAAAAGGAACAATCAATCGGATTTTTATCGAACTGGTCTACAAACCTCCCCAGTACCAAAAAGAACAAACGGTGAAAGTTTCAGCCAAATCTGCCGGGTAGTTTCTGAGATCTTAGGGAACAAATTTACCAAACTCTATTTTATATATATATATATATATATATATATATATATATATATATATATATATATATATATATATATATGTATGTATGTATGTATGTATGTATGTATGAAGAGGTTTGGCGAATTTTATTTGAGCAGAAATTTTTTTATAATTAAAACCTAAGTAATACCAAAAAGCAATCATAGGAATTCAATAACAATTAGCAAGGAAAGGAAACACATTCCTATGCCAGAGATTCTACATCAATGGAATTTAGATAATGTATGAAATCTAATAATCGTATTCGAAAATGACAACGTGACGTAAAATCAATTCGGCATCAGAGATTGGAAAGGCATTGTTTAATCCTTTTCGATGTCTGATCCAGATACGAATTGATAACGATCTTTAAACTACAATTCAACCATTGATTTGGAAGCCGTCGCAGATCATTTTATAAACAAGAAAGTTTAATTTTAACTAGATTTTTTTCTTTCCTTTTTACTTTGATATTTTCTTTTTTGCATTGTAGGGAAAGTCACATTGAATAAAAGTCACATTGACCAATTTTCATTTACCTTTTAATAATCTGCCACATAAAAAATGGATGTAAAAGGAACTTCATCAATCAATGTAATGGTTTTTATATTTTCAATTCTATTTTGATTAAAAGACTTTGACCAGGAATAACAGAAGGATTTAAGTTTTAATGATACTGTAGATTCTCGTTTAACTGAGATCACACACTGTAAAAAAAAGTGGGTAAGGTTAGCTATATTAAAATGTGTATGTTACGCGAATTATGAAGTGTGTAAAATCATTTTTTTAAAGGCACAAGTCGTTGGAGGAACCTTTCACTATAGTTTCAGTACAAATCAAAGCGCATGCGTCAAGATCAGAATCGGCTCAAAGCAGGTGAACGATTATTAGCGAAACAAAAACCGATCTTTGGTGGGCGATCGGTAAAAGCTCTTGCTTTGCAATCCGTCTGTGAGAATCGCGCGTTGTGGGTTCGGACACCACTCAGGTTATTTCCACCCTTAGTGCAGTAAAAATGCCTTGTTTGTATATTAAAGTAAATCAATAATTTGTGTACAGGCTGTGGAGAAAGTTCCCACAATTTTGTTTTAAAGGTTTTTTTTGCGTTCGTATGTTGGCGATTTATTTGGCACATATTGTTTATTGGCATTAAATGTATTTGAGGTTTAATCATATGTTCTTTGTTAGTTTATTGAGTAGTGAGCTATGAATCGTGAAAATGTGCGTGTTACTGTCGTTGAATTACACATGAAGGGAATGAAAAAATGGAATGAAAACAGCCAATATTATTCGAACGACTGGATTCAAGAGTAAAACAGTCAATGACTCTGTGAAACGCTACAAGGAGACTGGAGGGACTGCCGACCTTCCACGGAGTGGTCGTCCAACCACTGCAAAATGAGATAACGGTGCATGCGTGCGCGAGCATCGTCGGCAATTTCAGACTGCGGCTCCGTAAATGTATTGAAGCCCAAGGAGCCAATTTGAGCAATTGTTATAATTTTTTGTTTAATGTTATTATTATTATTGTTTCAATAAAGAGTTTTTATTGCTTTAACTTGTTGATTTGTTGATTTATGTGTTAGTTACAGCCTATTGAAATATCTAATAAAACTGTGGGAATTTTTCCGCACCCTGTATATTGGTTGTGAGAAAGCATGAACTTAATAAATATTGAATAAACAAAAATTTAAAAGCAGGAGCTCTAAATTAGGGGTTTAGAGGATGATTTTTTTAACACTGTTATAGCGACATTCCAAGCATTAACATACTCATTTATTTTTGTACTTTCAATTTAAAAGTATAGAAAGATATTATTACTTGGTCATTTAATACTAGCGGCCCTTTCGATCTTGCTCGGGTTAAAAAACTTTCTATCTTAAATATTGTGCTGGTACTTATTAATTTGAAATTCAATAGTAAGCAACATTTTCTGTTCCCTTTTCATGAGGTTTGAAACAAATTGATTTACCACATTTCATTATCAAGAGACTAAGATATAATTTCCACTGAACAATAAAATCTTCCCGTATGTAACGTTGCACTACGTGTCGTATAATTGTGCGTTTGCGCTTCAGATTTGATGATGGTGATGGCATAAGAAATTTTAATCGGATTTTTCAATCACTTCAATTAGAAAAAGGAATATACAGGGAGCATACGAATGCAAGGAACATGAGCCAACTAATCTGCTGCTGGTGCTGTAAGAACAATACTCTAAATTATATTATTCCGCAGTAAATTTAATTGGGGTTCAACTCTATTTCATAGATTAGGCAAATTAAAGTTGCGTAATAAAATTATTGGGATATCGCCTTGATTTCTAAAAGCATGATCAAAGAAGGAGTGAAGGGAATTAAAGAATTTATATGGATGATGCACAGCGTTATTGGTAAAAATTATAGCCTTCTCGCACATTCACGAAAAGTGTCTTTGACAAAGAACTTTGGTTTCAGAATAAACAATCAGGATTCACTTAAAGATAATTTAACAATTCATCTGTTTTGAAAAGATATCCTTTTCCAGTCAGTTTCCCGTTACTTACTTTTAATTAAAAAAAAAAAAAAAACTCTAATAATTCTTACACCATCTTATAAACGGGTTCTTATAGCTGTTCTTAATATACAGGGGTTGTAAAGGGCCTCCAAAAGGGAAACATTTTTATTAGGCTTGAGATATGTCTGCACGCGTTCTTCTAGAATACCACGCAAAGAGTTTGATGAAAGTCACCGTTAAATACGGAGGTGACACCTCGCATAATTTTGTCTCAACCTTTTAGGGTTCTATCTATGCCTTCTATAGGCGAACAGCGACTCATTGGAGAAGTTCTCCCTATTTCCCGGTTTTTTCTTTATTCGTAGAAGTTTAAAAGTGAAATGGTCAGTTCTTCCCCCACTAAGTAAAGCACCGGCAGTTAAGTAAACATACACATTGCAAAACCCTTTTGATCGATTTTTGGCTAGTGTTGAATTTATCTAGTTTTTTCAGTTCCACCGGGTATGCCGATAAACATTAATTTGCGTCTTTGGTTCTCATGTACCAATCCTGTTTTACAATAGAGTTGTTCTCGTTTATTCTCTGCGGCGCGGCGGTGGTAAAACAAAATTCGACTATTGAGTGTGCGCTTCATTGACAAATTTTGCCTTCTATTTAAAATAGACTTCGGTATATATCGCTTGGCATTGAAAGACAATCAGAGTATTTCTGTTGACGCTCTCCTTGAATATGTTGTCACAGAGATCTTTTTTAAATGTTTGACATAAAGCAATCGGATCTAAAAGTTGAAATAAAAGTTAAAATATCTATAAACAATTCTCTGAGTTTAGAACTCGGGACAGAAAGTAACATGAAAAAAAAGAGGTTAGTTTCCGAGGCTTGTCGTCTTCTATAAGACCGAGTTCTACAAATGCTGCTTGATAGGTTGGCGATCCTTGAACTGTCAAAAGACTTTGGAAATATGTTGGACAACGAAAATGTTCTAAATGAATTCTTTAGTAACGAAATTCCAACCGACAAGTAGGAAGCAAATTGTATATTCTACCAAGAGGTAAGTCTTTCTTAATCCCGGGATGCCTTTCCACTTGTGTTTGCTTGTTTCGAAACACTTGCTTTTTTTTACATGCCTCTATTTTTTTTGGAAAAGTCTTTCTGATATTGTATTTGTAAGCTATATTGTCTCCAAACAATCTTTTCCTCTTTGTCAATTTATTTCCTATCAAATGTTTTTTGTTCCTTGTTGTTTTAACTCTTAACCTTGAACGTACGTTAATTCTGTACAATTAATCTTTGAGTTGAGAATTTACTGAACTAAATGCACTTTATTGATTTCGTTAGTAGATGTTTCTCATTTTGATTTTAGTATGAATACAAAACTTTAAAAGACAGCCCGAAATGCGTGTAAAATTTAAACTTTTAGAAACACAGATTGCTATCGTCTAACTGCACTACTTGATTTTGAAAACTAATTTCCTCGAAATGACTCTCACTTCTAATTCGTTTCATATTATTTTAAGTAAAAAATATTAGGTGGCTGTAAATTATTTGCAATGCCCAGGACTAATAGAAAGCCTCATATACATGTGAAGCTTTTTGCGGTTCATATGCTAACAATCTTCAGCATTCAGTTCAATGTCGTTTTTTTTCCTCACTTGTTCCCATCACCCCCCAATTTTTAGCTCGTACAGAACCTTGAATGTTTCTATCAGTGTGCAAGCAAGACACTCGGTGTTTATTTTTACGCATATAAGAACAAAACCGTACGAAACATAAACTAGTAGCAATGACAAACAATTGGTTTTAAAAATTAATGTAAATACATATATGCATAACTTATAGCCTATGTCACGCAGTAAGAATGCACCTTTATACGATATGTTTCAGATACTACCTGTAAACAAATGATTTTTATTTCTTTCTTCAACTGTAATTATTGGTACTTAGTCCATGGGATGTTAATGTTTCTATCCTTTTAAATATGTTTTTGATTGTTGATTGGCACAATGATTAGATGATCATGTAGCTGAATTCATTCTCTCTTCTCTGAAAAGCATTTCCTCGCTATTTTTTCCTTAATCACCACGATGATAGTTTTGGTAATTTTTTTTTTTCAATAAAAAAAAACAAAAGTGTGGAAAAAGGGAGAATGTAATGCTAACATTACATGTTACTTATTTTTGGCCTCGCGAGCAGTAAAAATGTCCGTGTGTTGGTGCTTTTGGCGGGGTTTTGTTTTACTGCGGAGGAAGCGAATTGGCGAGGAACTTGTCTGGGTTCCGGGGGAATGTTTGGAAAGGAGGAAGGGACGAAATAGAAGATTTTTAGCGAGTGTAGAAAGCACAGTGCAGATGTTTCGGATACAGCCCGTATGCCTTGAGAAAAAAGAGGTAAGGCATTCTTATTAATATTTGTACAGAAAATTTGCCTTTCGTTAATATTTAAATATTTAGTGTCTTGTTGTGGGCTAAGTAGTATTTGCAACAACATATAGATATTAAATAATTCACGAAAATAAAAGCTAAATAATTATAGTAACGGCCCTATTTTTTTCCATTCTAACGAACCTAATAATATCACAAATGAACCTCCATATATAACATATTTTACCAATAGCACTGAATGCAACATCATCACAAACTTGAAGTTTTAGTCTACAATTAAAAATGAGTACCCGTTCAAGAAAGTCGGATGAAACTCTCATTTTTGCTAATGTGTAACTTTTCAAGCATTTTCTCTGTAAGCATGGATAATACTGGCTTTATCTTTCACAGAAATGAGTGAGACGTTACGCCACAGTTACATTACCATGGTGTAACCTTCCACAAGCGATGTGTAACTTTAAACCAATTATATCAGTTAATTTACTCCAGAGCAGTGGAAGCAGCTAAGCTGCCACCGAATTTAAGAAGTAACGTTGCAAAACCTGTTTTACAATGCAGGCAATTCGGATAAACGAAAAATCGGGTATTATAGACAAGCAAAACAAATCCTTACATAAACAGATTTAACTTTTATTGCAGCAGAAAACAATGCTTTGTAACAAAATTACATAGTTTTGTTTTTTACAATCCACACGTTATCATTTGAATTATTCAATCGATTACTTTATGATTTCTAGTTCAGCTGCAGTGGCGTCAAACTGACGCTCCAAGTACACCATACTGTTTGTTAGATTGTTTATAGTTTATTGCGCCATTTATGAAGGAGTTTTACACTATTAAAAATAAAAAAGCGTGTGTTTTTTGCTTCCAACTACCATAATATAAAATTATCATTTGTGTAAATATAAAACCTTTTTGAAACTCTACAAATTTGATCCAGATTAACCGGAAGTCCAAATAAACGCTGGCCAGTTTAGAGACGTCCTACTGTACGAGTAGAAGGAAAGTTAAATAGTTAGGTAAGTCTTAGTTTTGTAATAAAATTTCGAAGCTGAATTTTTCTTTTGTTAAATGTTCTTTCTTGAATAACGAAGATGTTGAGTCATGGTTTTCTAGAAACTTTTATTCAAATAAGAAACTTGTCGAAACATGAGACTTTAAGAAGCGGGCGAGACTCTTGCCTTCTAAAATATTATATTTCCTATACTTTTGAATAAATATCTTACAAGTACAGGGGAAAACAGAATATGTGAGGAAATACATGCTCACCAAGGATAGAAATCTCAAATTCTCTAGATGCGTTGTTTGTTGCATGTAGCAAACATTTTTAGGTTTTTGTGAGACGTTACATTTTTCTTGCATTGGATAAGTTGATATCACGATCCTATCTTTATCTCTCTCATGGCAACAGAAACAAACTTTCATAAAACTTTGTTGTAAATTACTGTCAGAACAAGTGATAAAAATGTAATTCGTAGGCTTTTTTAAACATTCTCATAGTTCGTACAGGGCGAAACATTCCTTTTGCAGGTAAAGTACAAAAGTAATATATAAGTTAATAATTCAAAAATATATCTCTTGATAACTGTGAAGATATTTTTAAAACATTATGAAACATAATCCTAATATAGCGCAACCCTCATTATTTCTGAGATACAGGGTGTCCAAAATGTCCTTGACACATTTAAAATATTCATAGAAAAACAACAAATTGTAATATGAATATGCGGTTTGCGCCACACTACTTCACAGGTTCAAGATTTTTTTACGATATTGTGCGAAAAATAAAAAGAAAAAGGAAAAAAAAATATAATAGGGAAGTTTTCGATTTTTCAATTTTATTTTTATATGATAGAGTAACATGTATGAACATCATAGATGAAAAAATTTTTGCGATACGATAAGTAGTTTTTTTTAAATTAATTTTTAAAGTTCAAGCTCTTGTGACGTCAAATGGCATAGGAAGTGACGTCATCCCCACTTCCGATAGGGGAGAAGGGAAGGTCACGCATTCGACTTCGAAGACGAAACGTAATAAAAGGCTTTCTCCTCGCATTTAACTCCTCGCGTTTCTGGAACATTAAACCTCTCATCCTCTCGAAAATATTCGAATATCTCATTGGTGTTACTTGAGGAAGATTATTTAGATTGCGCTTTAACGAATCCGGCCTCCATAGTGTGTTCAAAAGGATTATTGAATTTCTAAAAAATAAAAATATCAGCGCGCTCAAAATGTTCCTAGCGAAAACAAGGGATCTTCGGCGGAAGGCTGCCCATTCGCGCCCTGTGACGTAGGCTCGTGACGTTTCAGAAGCGCGCACTTTTGCGCGTGGATTTTTAAAAATTCATTAAAAATCAACCACGGTGTTTTAAAATTCGGCGATGGTGAATTTTTTAGTTTTGAGGGTCGATTAACAATATCCAATAGCCAAAATATGAACATTTAATAGGTTGCAACTTTCCTATTATAAGTAATCGTTGTATCGTCACAGTAGGAATTAGGTTTTCTTACTATAAGAAAAAAAAAATATTCAGCGTGATCGCGTTTAAAATGCAAGCCTCTATTTTCACAACCGTTAGTCCCAAATGCATGCTTTTAAGTGCAAAAATGTTCAAAATCAGATGCAGAGTCATGACACTGATAGTTTGAAGCAAAAAAAAAAAAAAAGTAAAAAAAAAAGAAATAACTTTTTATACGTGCCCTAGGTCTCTTAACCTATGTTTAGATAAATAATATCCATTAAAAATATTTCTCACACAAAAAATAGACACTTGTGTGCCAAAATCTCAAAGAGATATTTGAATTCAGAGTTTTAAGGGACCATGCAAAATATGAGATTGGAACTTATTGCCCTTTCAGAAGAATGACAGGTTGTAAGAGTAGAAAAAAAATTATACTTTTCATTGCTATTTAAACAATAAATGCAAATATTTTGCCATGATACGAGAAAACACTTAAGAAGCTCTCCTTTCAACAAACCAACTTTTTGCAAACATTTAATTTAAACCTTTGTCAACCGCAACATTTCTCCCCAAAATGTTATTGATGAGTGAAGTGGTGTAAATCACGAAACTCAGCGTTTCAAATCTCGGCGAATATTGATTTCATATATTTTTTATTGAATTATGTTTAATGGAGATTATTTCCCTAAATATAAGTTAGCTGACCTAGAGCCCATTTAAAAAGTTATGGCTCATTTTAATTTTTGCTTCAAACTTTCAATACCTTTACTCTGCATCCGATTTTGAACATTTTTTGCAATTGGAAGCATGCATCTCGGACTAACGATTGCGAAAAAAGAGGTTTTGCAGGTTGAACGGGAACACCCTGTACATTAAAAGGATCGATCCAAAAGTAAAGTTTCCATCAATTTTACAAACATACAGCACTGTCTATTCTCATTGAAATTTAGATCGTTGGTAAGAGAAAACGTTTCTCTATTTTTATGCATAACCACCATGATTTTCTGAGCATTATTGTCGACTGTGCTTTACTTCTGTATCGAGTAACACGGAAGTCCACCGCCAACCAGTTGAGAAATTGTTTCACCCCTTTTTTGACTTTGTCGTCGCTCCGGAAACGTTGGCCATTAAAATTTTCCTTAAACTTAGGCACCAAGTGGTATTCACTACACTCGACTTCCGGACTGCAATCAAGAACGGAGTGGTTTGTTGACTGTCACGTCCCTCTCTCGCGGTGGAAATCTGTGACACTCGATACAGAAGTTGAGGCACCGCCGACAATAATGCTCAGAAAATCATGGTGATAGTTTATAAAACTAGAGAAACGTTTTTTCTTACCAATGATGTAAATTTCAATGAGAATAGATAGTGATGTATATTTGTAAAATTGATGGGAAACTTACTTCGGGATCGACCCTCGTATATAAATGAATAAATAAATAAATAACGTGCAAAAACACCGCATATTGCATACCAGTTGCACAGCAGATCTTCAGCAAAGAACTTTTCCACGTTATTAATATTTATTCAAGGGACATCTGGAGGTATAATTAAGATTTAAAATGATATTAAGTATGCGTATAACATAGCATCAATGTAGATTCATATATCTGGGGCTGCACCATCCCATTGTTTAAACCCTTGATATAGAGCTGATTCTCTGCAATTTGAAGGACTGGAGTTTTGGGAATAGAGGAGTTTAGTTTTAGGAATATCTTCAACTTTTACCTACCTTTTTCTAAGACATTATTAAATTTCTAGTTCCTGTAAAGAAAATAACGAGAGTTTTGAAAGGTTTTTTTCTCTCTCCCGTAGTAATGGTATCGCAAATGAAGAAAAAAAATAGGGAAAAATAGGATGTCTTAGAAGTACTTGAAGCTTTCGGCGATGTGGATGGAACGGAAGAAGATTTATGTATCATGAAAATTGTGCAAATGTTGAAGATTTTCCTGTATTTTTTTTTCTTTTTGTAGTGTGAAAGAACTCAAAGAAATGCATCCTTTGATTGTTATGGTCACGTGAAAAGCATGCTAACATTCTAAAAGCAAAAACAGTTTTTCAGAATTCTTTCCCGGAATTGTGAAAAAGAAAAAAGAGCGGGGGAGGGGGGTTTGAGTCTTCAGAATATTGTTGAAAGTGGTCCAAACTAAAATAAATAATTTTAACAATTTTGAAAAGTAAAGAAGGGGGGGGATAAAATAGTGCTACGTGATGACAAAGGAAGCGCCTGTTGGAGCAGTATGTCACAGTAAAAATCAATAAACACTTATTTTTTGCAATTCACAGATCGTTTCTAATGATGAAAACTCATGCAAATATCATTGAAGTTTACTGATACTAATTTCTTTTATAAAATAAATTTTAGCTGCACTAATATTGAAATTTTAAATGCAACTATTTAAATGCAACCATGCATGTATTTACTAGATTTGTTAAAAAGGATACAAATTATTTCAGACATTTTTTTTTATAAAAGTGAGAAATTCAAAGAGCCTTCCGTGAGTAAGATGTGCGTACTGTAATGTTGCGCTGAAGAAATTTAAAATAGCGTTAAGCATCAACACGCAATAGTCATCACACACAAACAGTAAAAGTGCAGGTCTTTACATATACCTCCCCTAAAATTAGAGGGGTGGGGTAGCACTATTTTAAAACTAGGGAAAAGAATTTTTCAAACACAACACATTTTAAAGCTTAATGAACTAATAATAACTTATAAATATCCGCAACTAAAATCGTACTTTGAATCAGCTGTCGAAAATTCTTTTCCAGATAGCACCAAGAAATTTCGCTTTTGGTTACGAACACGGAATCCGGGCATGCACACATTTGAATGTGTTTCTCAAAACGTTACTTTTAATGACTAGTAAAAATCGGCTCTGTCTTTGAGACCAAGGAACATTTGAGTGCAAGCATTTCAATAAGTAGCAAATTAAAGACCTGCATGGATCTCTTTTTTACCCGAAACGCATGCGCGACGCAATGGAGGGTGATATGTTTATGAGTCTATGTATGAATGTATGTATGTATGTATGTATGTTCCTTTGTGGCGTTGTAGAAACCTGAACGCAATAGCCATTTTTGATTATTCTTACGTCAATCGATTTGTCTTAATCTTGCAAAAGTCATTAGACACATGACATTGATCAAAATTCCCCATAGATACATTCTCGATTCGGGATCATGTCGCACGTGTTTTCGCTGCCTGCATCTTTGTTTACTAAGGCTACTAAACAATTTTGATCAGATTCTCGACTTTTGCGACAGTCAGTTTTTCTTTGTCGTAGGTAAAAGACTATTATATTTAAGTCAATTTTTATCTCTAACATGCTGCATTTGTTTTTGTCGTGATTCAGGGGACTGAGTTTCGCGACGTGTACTTTCTTGACGGATTTTTTTGGTTTTGTTAGAAAGATTTGACTGACGACTTTTCCGAGCTTGCGTCATCATAAGTTATACAAGTTGTTTAAATGGAATTTGATGACAAATCAATTAAAAACAATTTTCCTGATATATTAGTCATAACCGAACCATCAACAACAGAATTCGATGCACTTCGTGGTCAGAGTAAAATAGAATGAAAAATGTTGCCATTGATATTCTCCTGGGGTGTAACTGTACACAAGATCCAAGGAACTACTTTGGACCGAGCTGTGGTTGACTTAATTTTGCTCCTTTTGTCTAAAGGTCAAGCATATGTAGCTTTGAGTCGAGTTAGGCCCCTGGAGGGGCTAATAATCAGCCACCGGCAAAGGCCAATATCCGGCTATTGGTGTCTCGAACTGGTATCGTCAGATGTTGATGGTTGTATAGGATGTTTTCCACTACCGGTCATTGTAATTTTGTTCACAAGTACCCGGATTTGAGTCTTGTTGGTGGTTTTTTTTTCCCGCATTTTGGCTGCTGAACCGTCTCCTAATGTGTTTTAAAATCCATTTTGCAAGAAATGAAGGATTTTTTTCTTCTTCTAAGGAGAGCATTTCTTCAAACACCTGTGAAAAAAATCAATGAACTAGTGTTTTCTTGGAAATAAATCGTTATTTTTGGAACAGAACTTCTACTTTAAGCTCAACTCGTAAAATTTAAAGGTTGAACTATCTACTTCTTGTTTCAATTACGGTTTTCAGATATTAATTTTATAAGTTAAAAGAACTTGCGAATAACAGTTTTATTTTCATAACTTTTTTTTTTGTAATCAATGCGACGACTTCAGCGGTAAGTGATTTTAATCAAAATCTCGCTTTGATGATGTTTTTGTTACAGTTAATTAAAACATGTAATGTTACTTCCCTTATTTTCTTCTATAGCACTAATTCTCGATGAAAGTGCTAAAAAATAATTACTTGATTTTAATTAAAAAGGAAATTCTTTTGTCTCATTTCAAAACTCTCTGCATTGTTTATGGTCGTTTTCAATAGCGTTTAACCTTTTATTAAAACTGTGTTTTGTGTCACAGAATTAATTTTCTGTAATTATTCATTTACTTAGAGAGAACTTTTTAGTTTAAACTATTTCGTTCAAAAGAAAATGTTTTGATTTCATTTTCTTAAATATTATATCATTATCTTATCAGGTATTCATATTCTCATAACCTGAATACCCGATTTTTTTGTTATGAATAAAAACATTGTTTTTGCAGAACTTTCAACTCTCTCAGGCATTTTACAAAATTGATTTTGACGCAAATGATTTTCAAAAATTAATTTTGAACACACATCAAAAGATAAAGTATTTTAGTGATTATCTGTCTTTTTATTCGTCTTCCTTTATCTCTATCACAGCTTTCAAAGCAGCTAAAATTAAGCTTTGCGTTAAAAAAGATTCTACAATACTAGTTAAGTGAATGCAAAGTGCTCTTATAAGGGAATATGGGGGAAACACACACACATATATACAGGGTGTTCTGTTTTAACTTGCAAGACCTTTATTTTTGCAACGGTTAGTCCTAGATGAGTACTTCCAATTGCAAAATTGTTCTAAATCAGGTGCAGAGTTAAGATATTGTAAGTTTGAAGTAAAAATAAAAATAAGTCAAAAAATACAAAATTTAACTTTTTATATGAGTTCCAGGTCCCCTAACTTACATTTAGGGAAATAATATCCATTAAAAAATATTCCAACACAAAAAGTTTGAAATTAGTTCGACCCATATTTACCGAGATAGGAAACGCAGCGTTTTGTGACTTAAACCAATTTTTACTCGCTGTCAACAACACCTTTTGGGGGGAAATATGGCGCTTAACAGGTGTTTAAAATTATGTGTGTGCATAGAGCGTGGTTTTTCAAATTGTTCGAGGTTTTGTAGTTTTTTTTTTTTTGAGCAATCACGATTGATTATTGTTCTCATTTGACCGTTTTTGATGTCCGTGCCTTTTTCAACTTGGATCAGAAGCCTTTGCAGCACCACCGCCCAACGTCCTCTGCTGGCGGCGCGGAGCGGCTGCTCCGGTTTTGAGCTATCCGCTTCTCCTGGACGGAGGCTCCTTGTCCTACACACACGCACGGTCACACACACACAGCTTTACACACAAACACTCACACACGCCTACGTGCATATACACAGGTCTACGCACACACACAAGCCTACACACTTACACACACGACTATGCTCCTTTAACCGCCCAGGAGGAGAGGCAGGCTGGGGGGGGGGACAGGAGCCGTTTCTAGAAACAATAACTCCAATGAGTAGGGTCCTGTCTCAGTTCGTGATTGCGAAAAACATATTTTGAATTCAAAACTTCAGAATTCAAATTAATTTTTTCTTTTTATTTTGCGTATTACGGCATAGCATTTGCATTTATTTTGGAATAGCGATGAAAAATATAAATACTTTTTTTTTTTACTTCGACATTGTCATTCTCTGACAGGGCGATAAGTTCCTATCGCATTTTATGCATGGTTCCTTAAAACTTTGAATTGGAATATCTCTTTGAGTTTTGGTCGCACAAATGTCAAGTTTTTTGTGTTAGCAATAGTTTTCAATGGAGATTATTTCTCTAAATATTAGTTAGGGTTCCTGGTACCCGTATAAAAAGTTAAATTTTGTATTTTTTGACTCATTTTTATTTTTGCTTCAAAATTTCAATATCTTAACTCTGTATCTGATTTTGAACATTTTCGAAATTGGAAGTATACATCTAGGACTAACGGTCTTGCAGGTTTAAACGGAACATCCTGCATATAAACATACAGTAAAACTTCGATAAGTCGAAGTTGCAGGGAATGCGAAAAAATCGAATTATCGAAAATTTGGTTTATTGTATACGATAGCAAAATTATAGAATAAATAAAATACCACCACTGACCATCATTAAATTTATAATATGGTCAAAAAAGTGATAGAATACCGTATCAAAAATAAAATCGTCACCTCAAAGCAGCAGTAGGATATCTTACTGTTATTCCTGAGTTAAAATATCTTACTGTTTCACATGCAATACTGCTGCTTTGAGGCGACTATATACTTGACATAATTAATGTATAATGTGATGAAAAAATTCAAGAGTATGCATAAGTTGGAAATCAAATGTATAATTTTATGTAGGATATAATAATTTTAACTTACGGGAAAAAAATATTTGAAAGAAAATCCTGTTATCAAACAGTTTAATATTAATCATTCGTTTAAAAGTCATTGGATACTTCTAACGCATCAAAGAGGGAGTGGAGAACATTCGGAGGGGATTCTATAAAAACGCGCTGCACATCTGCTGCTTTTCTTGGATTTTTTTTTTTTTTTTTTGCACCGCCAATCGAAACGATTTTTCGAATTTTTATTGTTGAAAACTTGGAGGCCCATCAAACTTCAATGCGGTTTCCTTCTTCTTTGCCAGGGCTGCCGAGAGCCAAGGCAGGCCCCTTGTCATTTTGGTCACCGCCCCACCCATAAAACTTATAGAAATTATATTACTTGAATTCCAAATTGGGTCCCTCAAAGAGCTGGGTCCCTAGTTTCCGACTAAGCTGACACGACCTCGTCAGCCCTGTTCTTTGCTACGCCACAATCGAATAAATTCAACTTTTTCTTGATAACTTAAAATTTTAAATATTCTCTTAGTCTGTTTTAAAGCTCTATTCCAAACGTTCAGGAATCAATGAAACAATACCACAAACATTAGCTTACAAAACAACGAAAGAAAAAAGCCAATCTTGGAAAGACCAGCAGCTTCGTAGAACACCGCAGAATCCGAAAAATAGTCCATAACCCTCCCTCTTCCTTTTTCCACAAAAGTGGAATTATTCAATAGTCCCGAATATACGCACACCTCCCCGTCATTTTTTCCATCCCATTTTCGGGCTGCACTAAATGAAAGATTTGGTTTTCCCCATGAGCAGGTTTTTCTTTTCTACCGAACAAAATGAAATAAGCAAAAAAAAAAAAAAAACTTGCCAAATTATGTGCAAATAATCGGTTTCAGAGATTTATTTGATCCACTTTGTCTAGACGCCTTTTGATGCAATGCAATGGCGCAAATTTCTTTCTTTTTGTTCATACTTTTTGGGGAGCAGAAAAAAAAAACACGATTTCGAGTTATAGAGTTACGTTAGCAAGGAAACTTGGACGACAGCCATGAAATAAAATTCGAGTTATCGAATATTTTGACTCAACAAAATTTGACTTATCGGAAATAAATAACATTAACTCTCCATTCAGTTAGACGGAAATAAATATTCACTTTGGCTTATCAAAGTTTTCGGCTCATCGAACTTCGACTTACCGAAATTTCACTGTATATGTATGTATATAATACATATATGTGTGTTTGTGTGTGTTATTATGAATATCTACACAAACTCACACATTCATATATACATACAGACATACTTACATTTATCTAAAGGTTTAAACCATAAGCTGAATTGATTATTCAAACTGTATTGCTCTACGCAACAGAGCCCTTTTTTCTGTATTATACCGGAGTACAGTAAAACGATGTTTATTTAATTCTTTTTTATGCTTGATACTTGGCAACATCCGCAAATCGTTTAAATAGCTTCCTGCTTCATCTATTTTTTAAGAGAAGATAGTTCTTTTTTTAATTCTTGAAAATGGAATTTTTCCATTTTTCTATGCAACGTACACTCACATTCTAACATTATTCATCTTTGCCACTTGCTTCTTTGGAATGTTCCAAGGGACAAGGAGGAAAAAATAAAGGCATTTTAAATGAAATTCCTTTGCGGTAGAAGAAAGAAAAAATGTCAGAAGAAATGTAATGAAAGAAAGGATGTTGTGAAATATTTTCAACTGTTAATGCAACTGAAACTTCACGGCTTCAGTGAGATTCATGTTTATTTACCTATATCATATAGTGCATATTTTATGTCATGAATATCAATCGCGAGCCTTTATATCACTATTATCATTTTAAATGCTCAAAACTGACTTTCAAAATAAAAAAAGCAGTCGTGGGAGTAGCCGACATAATCTTTATTTTTATTGAAGAACATAAGCTTATAATGATGAATTGATAAATTTAACTGTATTAAATGAAACTAAATTCAGTCGACTCATTTTTAACCAAATAACTGAAAAGTTGAAATACACACACACACACACACATATATATATATATATATATATATATATATATATATATATATATATATATATATATATATATATATATATATATATATATATATATATATATATATATATATATATATATATATATATATATATATATATATATATATATTCGTAAAATTTTTTTGCGCGGGTGTAGGTTTAAAGTATATATTCATTACAATATATATACCTATTTTCAGATATATATAGTATATATAGATATTTTCAGTATATATTGATTCGATACTTAGAAGTAGGGAAGGGCGGGGCTAAAAGTTCCATGGGTAAGTTGTTCCCTTTGAAATAACTCAATAAAGAAATATTTTTTTTTGTAAATATCTGGCACAATGGAATGTTGCAGCGCACCGATGGCAGCCATATCAGCCAGACTAGTGGCGTCCGGTATATTGAAAGCTGAGCACGTGCATCACTGATCCACTTTTGTTAATATTTTCATTTTTTAACTTTTTGGTCATTTTCACGAAATTTAAATGATAGAGTTTATTTCTTTGGTGTTTTTATGCTAATATCTATTATGCATTTTAAAATACTGCGCTGAAACCTTTTACGTTTCATTATCTAATCTATAATTAATTTTTTTTAAGGACGTACTTGCGGGGCTAGTTATTCCGAGGAACAACTAGCCCCAAGGAACTTCTTGCCCCTATTTATCCATAGCAGCAATGTAGTAAACAAAAACACACAAAAATAAATATTGTATGTATATATTCGTTACCAAGAAATATAGAAATTGGAGAATGTCCTCTCACCGGTGATTTATTGTAAATTCCATAATAATTCATAAAATATTTGGTCGTTCGTTTATAGACAGATAGAAGAATATGAAATTTTTGAAGATCAAAATACGAAACAAAATATCTTTCATACTTTCATATGAAAATATGAAATTTGCGAAATTTGTTGATTACGCTACCTTGCGGTGATTTAAGAAAGTAGCCAAAGCTGTAAAACAGTTCAAAATTGCTCAGACATGGCAGATGTCTCATTTAACAGATCATATCCTACGCAAGTGGAGCTGTCTAGGCTTTACCTGTTTGGCCGTCGTGATAGCCAGATACTGTAGCTGTTCCTTTGTGGGTTTAGCTTAAATCAAATTTGTGTAGAACTCTCATTATCGGAGGCGTTAATTAAAAATAAAGTAAGTGTAAAGCAGGAGAATTTTTTCTCGCAAAACTGGTTCGGTCGCTCATTTACAGGCATATGGAGTGTAGATGAAAAAATCGGGTTTCAACTAGTCAGGTTTTGGTTAAGTTAACAGTAGTTGATGAACTTACTTCATTTTTTCAAATGTTACTATCTCAAATAAGGCATTTAAAGTGGATTCCTAAAGTGTTTGTACACCTTGAAATTTTGTAGTAAAACCAAAATAATACGAAACTGAACTCGAATATGAAGTTCAATATTTTTTCACATCATTCCTACGTCATTCTAAATAAAACCCAGTAGTTTTTCAAAATATTGATCGATTTTCTTTTTGAAATGGCTCAAAAAACGAAGAGATAGCGAAATAACACGCCACAAAAGTCATTGTACACCGAAATATTTTCGAATAAATTCAGGATTAAAATGATCATATGTCATTTCTTTAATTATTTTTGCACAGTGTTGACACTTAACAGTCATTTGAATTTAATGTTTTGTATATTTATTCCCAACTATTCTGCTTATTATTTTTAAGTATTTGGTATTCGTAAAACACAGCAAACATCATTCAAAATTTGATTTTTTTTTCATCATAGTAGCGGTATATCTGTTTAAAATATCTCTAAATTAGTTAATTTATACCAATATTTAGTGAAGTGCGTGGATCGGAGATTTACAATTAATAAAATTATGAAAAATACAAATTTGAGTGCTGTTAAAGTTTTATCTGAATTTAATGAACAACTTAGCGTTTTAATTTCACCTAAAATTGCTTTCCGAATTCTCTGATTACCTTAATTAAACGGGAGCTCTTCCCGTAAAAGCATTTTTGTTAGCGAGAAAAACAGAAAGTTTACGCTTTCTTTCCCAAATTCAATGATAAATAAGCTTAAAACGTTTTGGAATAACGTCTTATTTACATATGGGAAAAAAAATCAACAATTTTGGTACCAATGTTGTATAATTTTTAGGAGAAGAAAAAATGAGGAATATAATCTTAAGAACTTAGTTGGATTAGTTGAATCAGTGACGGTGAAGGTGCTCTTGCGTGAAGATGCATATCAGAATCAAGACGTGTTAGTTTAGAATTTATTGATGAAATAGTGAATTATAATTCTAATTTAATTATTTTAAAAATCAACTTGAAAGTATTAGCCCAAAATTTAGCTATCGGAAACATTTTTTTTTTAAATCAAGGTAACGATACACGGTTTTCAACGTTTGCGTCTGATGCCTAAAAAATGTCCTTAGACTTAAAAAATGGCTCCTCAATCGCCAGATTTAAACTTAATGTAACATATTTAGAGATATCTGGAGGTAAGATTACGAAAATAAGCCATTGAAACGAAAAGCGAACTAGAAACAGTAAGGCTAGAAGTGTGGTTGAACACTTACTCAGAAATTGTACCAAAAAGAGAAAGAAACAACTGTGAAACCTATTTCCAGACGTTTAAAAGCTGTTGCGGATGTTGAATGATATTCTACTTAAATAAAAAGTTAGACTTAATAAAAAGTTAGTAAACTTATAAATATATAGATTTTTTTTTTTAAGTGTACGAAGACTTTCGTGAGATAAGGTTTCTGGCACTTTTTCATTATTGATTTCTTAAAACTAAGTTTTATAAATTTTTTTTAAATTTTCATGCAGTTTTGTTAAAAATAGATTATAGACCTTATTATTAAATACCTGTTCCGAAATATTAATTTTAACCAACGTATAGTGGCGGATTATTTCATTGAAAATTGTAAGTGTACGAACATTTTTGGGAGCCACTGTATATTAAATGGCATAAAAGAAATTGACGTTAAAACGTAAGTTTTACCTGGGGAAACAAAAAATGAGAAGAACTACTAGATTTAAAACCTAAACTGTACAAAAAGCAGAGACGAAATACTAAATTTCAAAACTAAAATGTATGTTTCAAAGTTTGGAAAATAAAAAGAATAACATTCTATACTTCCATTCGATTTTGTGCTCAAAAGTCAAATAAATAACAACCACAGAGCAAGTAATAACATATGTTGTCGTCTGACAGTCATAGTAGAAGTTTTTGCCGAAATATTTCCCAGATGCCGTGGAAAAATAACCCGCTTTTATTGTTCACTCCAACTCCTTTCCTGTTTCTCTCCAAGTGAGGTCATTCTAATGCATTTCTGTGAAACAAATCTAGATGCAGGACAGAGTTGCCTGCGTTTTATTACTATAAAAATTTATAACCGTATTTTATACGGACACTTTGGAATTTAAGGACATAATTCAGACTTTCTGTGCCATACTAAGTTCTGCCATGAAAAATTCAACATGCATTGATATGTTGTTGGTATTATCTTTCTTCTCCGTTCTTTTAACAATTGAAGATGCAGCTTGTGTGTGCTATGCGTTAAATTGATTTTTACCTATTCTTAGTGTTGTTGGCCAAAATGTGATCTTGCAGTCGGTACTTATGAAAATAACGGAAATTACGTTTACAGCAATTGAAGTTCTTAAACATGATTCTGTAGAAACAGTAAACCTTTTTTAAAATTGTTTAAGAGCAAATTTGTAGTTAATGTTGAACTACGGGACTTTTTTTCTGATACTGATACTTTTTTCTTATGTAAGGCAGTGGTTCCCAGCTTTATTAAGATTACAAACGAAGTGAGTAATGCATTATTAAATACTTTCTCCAAAAAGTTAAGTAACATGTCGTCTTAACGCACAGCAGTGACATCTACCGCATATTTGTTTGGGAGTAATATAGAACAATTTTAAAGATTACGGATTAGTAAATTGACTTAAAGTGTCATCTTGAGGTATTGCATTAGATAAGGAAGAAATGTTTTCACTGCAGCATTTGTCAAAAACTAGTACAACAGTTTCTTTCCTATCTGTTTCGGAAAATCTCCAAAATAGCTCATCTGACTTCCTGTTTTCCAGGAACGTACAAAATTTTAAAATGTGGAAACATATTACTACATTTAACATATTTTGATGAAACAATAAATAAATAAATAAATAAATAAATACACAAATAAAGAGAGAATAGAATAAGTATGAAAAGGAAATGTTTATGTGCAACAAATATATAACTATATGGCTACAAAAGTCATAATTACATTCATGCAATTCTTATTTGGGATTTACTTATTTAATTATTATTTACCTCAACAGACTAGTTCGAATTAAATTTATTCAATGTACAATTTCTCCATTTTATATTAAAAGTGTCATGGGAGCAATGAGCAACGAAATAATAGTGTCTCACTGATCTTTTTTCACTGTTCTCTCATTGCAAAATATCATCTCAATAGCTACCATTCTCAGAAAAAAAAAAAAAAAACACTATTGCTAAAATGAACGTCAGTTAATAGTCTAATATAAGATTAATAACACCAGTCTGTAAAGTTTATCTAATAGTTTAGAAAACTGGGCAACAAACAATGGAGATATTTTACTTCGATGGGTTCGAAGTAACATTGTGTTAGTTTTAAGATGTTAAAGGAATTTTTCCAAAAACTAATTAATTGAATTCACCTGAGGAATTTAATAGAGTTTTAATATATCTCATAAGTACTGTTCGATACATCAAAGGTTTTCTCGCCATTTATGCTCCCATAGACGTAATATTGTAGCAATCAAATGCTCTTAATTTCCAATGTAAAACCGGATTCTCGTTAAATCACAGCTGTTATAAGCGAGTTCGACTGCATTTCGTTTTTTCGCGAGGGTTGTGCAGTGCAATGACAATATATTGCAAGAAAGATAGATAGTGAAAATATTTTAGCTTTTCATTTCATTTTACAAAGGTTTTATTATTTAATTTGCTAAAAATAAGGCAAATCTGCTTCAGTTTGAACAGTTGTTGCTGTCATGCGCCAGCTAGACTGGCAATTTGATGTGCGCTGCTTCACTTTTCCAAATGTACCGTAATTTGGTGTGAAGTCGACTTCTACAGAACACATATGCCATAGCGACCCGTCCATAGCGTAGGCAACCAGTTACAGCGTAACAACACATTCACACAAAGAAAGGATAAGGTCAGAAAAGAGAAATTACATCCATGCCCCAACTGAGGCAAATCTGCTTCAGTTTGAACAGCTGTTGTTGTTATTGTTGTCTTGTGCCGGCTAGGCCTGCAATTTGGGATGCACTGCTTCACTTTTCCAACTGTACTATAATTTGGTGTGAAGTCCGACTTCTGCAGTACACACATACCATAAGGACCCGTTTATAGCGTAGGCAACTATTTACAGCGTAACAACACATTCACACACAGAAGGGACCGAAGAGAGAAATTACATCCATGCCCGAGCCGGGATTTGCACCCGGGACCTCCTTATCGGTGTCAGACTCTTCTGACCACTGTACAAGGTGGGCGGCATTTTGAACAGTTTTTGATCACACTATTATTAACCATAATAAAATGTAATTTTACATATAAATAAATCCATACATCTGTAATAACATCAAAACCTTCTTACAGTTCTTTTCTCCCAATGAAACCAAAACTACTCAAATTTTACAATACTTTTTCACATCTTTTAAAAATGGTTAGAAATTTTGTTCAGCAATCGTAAAATGTAAAGACTTCCAATGCTTCCGCGAATTAAAAAAAAGAAAAAAAAACGACAAGATATAGATCTTTAAACTACTGTTCTGGCAACCACATCGAACACAAATTGAAGCTCGTTTGATAGATGGGAGATAGCTTAATTCCCCGGAGAACTTTTCTTTTAACTTTGGATGAAGTTTTTCTCCATTTTGGATGTAGGATGTTCTCTCTTTTTCGCAATTTAAACTTTCTAGTTTACTTTTATTCCATTTGATACATTTTTTGAGGTATTTCAATTAAATGTGTGTGCGATACTCGGTTAAACGCGCTTTCGTTTCTGAATCAAGCTTTTAAAAAGAGAAGTTTTAAATGGAATAAATTAAAATAAAATCCACTAAGGATGGGAAAAATATTTTCAGAGAATAATTAAAACGTACTCAAATTAAAAACAGTTATTAATTTTGAAGAAAAATGCATAAAATACTAATTAAATCTGATTTTTAAATAAGGGTATACCTACTATCTTGAAGTTATAAGATAGATGCTAATTTAGAGTGCAAAATTATTGATAAATCTGTGCGAACAAACATTTTTATAAAAAAATTCAGCCAAAACAGTTATTGAGCATTTACGAATTGCTTTTTGTTTTTAATTGGACGCTGTATGACGTCCGTGACCTGTCAGCGTCCTTTGATTTTTGGGTCAGGCCTCTGTAGCATCACTGTCGACCAGCTCCTGTAGGTACTTCTCCTCCAGTGCGCGTCATCTACACCTGCAGAATTATCTATCGGAATCCACTCCTCCTGGGCGGTTACGTCCATATACTAAGCACACACACACACACCTGCATACACACGCCTGCACAAACACGCGCGCACACACACAACAAGAATTAAAATGTTTCCCCCCTTAAGTTTAATGTTCTGTTTTTCTGACTCAATGTAAACCATCATCACCATAAACTTTTGGATTATTCTGTATAATATAAATTTTAATTAAGTATATTTGAAATGTTATGTATACTTTAAAGTGTAAGAAATGTGGTACATTAATTGAAATACCTACTTTGAACTTATATTTTGTTAGAATCAACTGTTTCCTGAAAAGGAAAAATAATTCTTTTTTTTTTTTGAATTTGAGTGATACAAGCGAAAGCATACAGAAACAAACAAAGATTCAAAGATATAGTGGCAATCCTCCTGGGAGTGATTTTTATCATTGTTTGCACGACTTGTAATCACTTTAGTTAAATCAACGATATAAAAAATGAATTACATTGAAATATATTCACTCGTATATTGCCTCAGAAACGGTTAAAAGAGGTTTGAGAATCGAACGAGATATGAAAAAAAAAAAAAAAAAAAGATCTTCGCAAAGGAGTCTGTTAAACCCGGTTTCATTTTTGTACGATTTCTTTCCAGTCACATTAATCTGAAACCGAATAAGTATTCTTGCGTAATCTTAGATGTGAAAACATACTCGCACCCATAAGATATTGGTACAAATCCGAAAAAACAGTTTTTTTTTTTTTTTTTGCGTGTGATTGAGTTTTTTAAAAATTTACGTTATTGTTATAGAACTAGAAATTTAACCATTCTAGCAAATTTTAAACGAAGTTCTTAGTCTTTCTCGCGATTTAATTGTTTGCCGACAATCGGGGGAAAAAAAAACTGTATACTGCATTTTTTTCTATTTTTTAAATAAAAATGCTTTTGATTCTCAAAAAAATTTCAGATAAGTTACTTTTTTACTAATGCACCAATTTATCTACCAAATATTTATTAAACTCTATAATTTATTTTCTTTCTACTACTAGAAAAAAAAAGATTTTAACCTTAATCTTGTAAGGAGTTTTTTTCGTGACATGAGAGGTCAAAATTCAGCTAGTTAAAGCTGATTTTTATTTTCAAAACGATTTTTTGTATTATTTAGTTATATAAATCAACTGAAAGACACCGCAACTAAACATTGCAAAACGTTTCAATGCAAAAGTCCAGTTCTTTCGGAAAAAAGTAAAAGACATTTGTAGGATCAATGCACAGTTGGAGAGTTCTAACCGTTTAAGTAATAAGATAATTTGATTGATATTTTTGTTGCTAATTACAAATTTATATATCAGGTTTTACACATAAAAATAATGAACATTACTTTTTAAAAGAATTTCTAAGTTATTGTTAAAAAAAAACTTTTTTAAAACTCTAATTCTAAAACTCACATTAGCGTGTTTCGAATAAAAAGTTCACGTAAAGAGTTTTTTAATGTTATGAAGTTTCTTCTTTGCCACTAAACACCTGTATCTGATTTTGTTGCGTCGGTGTTCCTGCAGCACATTCCAGAAGGGTTGTGACGTGACTTGGAACTGTAAAAAGCATTTTTTGTTCATGAATTATTCAAAATTGAATTCTCTAATGGTATTTTAGTTGAATTTATTATGACTTTCAAAAAAGATTGTCAAACAAAATTTCTTTTATGTCATAATTTAAAATTTAAAAATAGAGGTTGTTCGAGCAAGAGTGTGTCAAAAAATGAAAGTTATTTTTCTTGCGCGCTAAGTTTTCTGGAAAGCTTAAGATAATCAACAATGTAATAGCAAAGCGTAAATAAGTTGCTAATACTTCTTTCCTTGCAGAGTTTAGAGAAAGAAATGCTTAGCAGAACTGTCAAAATGTCTGACATGGGACGCTTTATTTGTCTAATTTTCAATGCGATTTTTTTTTTTTTTTGAAAACCAAGAGATATTAGAACTAATGACGCTGTTATAAGTTTTAAAATTGTATTAATGAGCTAAACCTGTTCCTTTGCAGCTAGCTAGATATTTACATATACTAGAGATTAACAGCGCTTGATATTAAAACTTTGACATTTGGAATTCAAATTATGTTTTTCGCAATTACGAGTGTGTGTGTGTATGTAGGCGTGTGTGTTTGTGTGGGGGGTATGTGTATGTATTTGTAGGCATGTGTGTGGGTAGTTGCGTGTGTGTGTGTTTTGTGTGTGGGGGTATGTGTATGTGTGGGTAGTTGTATGTTTGTGTGTATATGTGTAGGTGTCTGTATGTATGCGTATGTGTGTATGTGTTTGTCTGTTTAGGTGTATGTGTGTAGGTGTACGTGTAGGCAAGTAAGTGACGCAACCTGGAGACGGTTTTCGCTAAAGGAGCAGCATCGTGAGTCGGCCAGCCGACGGTGGTGCTGCAGAGGGAGGTGGGAGGAAAATAAAATCATAGGACATCAAAACAGTCAAATGAGAACAATAAACAATCGTGATTGCTCAAAAAAAAAAAAAAAAAAAACGCATTCTCTGAAAAACTGTATTACAGTTATAACGATATCTATCATAATATATAGGACTCCAGTAGTTTAGCAGCATTGATAACATTGATAAAATATTGCACAATGAAGATACAGATTTGACTTTCATCAGTAATGTAATTCAGACGGGATTTGAGAAAATATACAGCATTGCACAGCTACTCCATAAAGATTTATTAAATAGCCTTTAAAAATATATTATCGCCAAAATGGGGTGGTTTCCTTCTGTCAGAAGTACCACTTTTAGTCACTGAAATTGATAGAATGAGTAAAAAAAAAATAACATGGACCCAGAAAATACTTTCATTTTCCCAACAGTTATTTTTGATTAATTTTTTAAAATGTCCGATTTTAAAAACAAGGCGTGGTCTTTATGACGTCACAAATGATGTCCTTTGGCGCATTTTTCACTGCGTTCCTACGTTATGATAATCAAGAAGCAAATTAAAATTGCGCTCTACGCTTGTTATCAACCATATCGTTGCCAATACACGTGAATAAAGATGCGAATTAAATATTTTGAGCTGTGAATGACAACACTGAATGGCATTTCTCATTTGTGATGCCACACGACAGAAACGTAAACAATGAAAGTGCACCGATTTAAGTATTCTTTTTAAAGATATTAAACTTAAACAAACTATTCAAAATGTTATCAGATCCTATGTTTTTAAGCATGCTCTTTATGAAAAAAAGTTGAATGAAAGTCCCGCAGACACTTTAACCTTTTCCCATTATTTCTTCTTATTCAGGTAAATGGCGTTTAAGTGCAGAAAAAATGAAGATAATTTTTGAAAATGTATTCCATTGCTTGAGTTTGGTTTTGACGAGAACTTGAAGCAGAAAATTTAAATTTTTACTAACCAACTTTCTTTTGAGCTCGAGAAGAAATGTATACGTACTATTTTTTTAGCGGTAGGAAACATTGGCGCTCTTGTGAAATTTTTTTCAGAGTTTATAGAAAGTATTGTAGAATGAACTGAAATATTTTTTTCAAACTTGAATGAATGGTAAATTGAAAAATTTGCTAATTTTTGAGCTTTTTTGTATTTTTATGCGGTTTAGTGGCGAAAGATATGTGAGTGAAAGTTTATGTCTGCTAGAATTCCGTTGCAGTTACGTTTTTTTTTTTTTCCTACGTCAACGTTTCAGAGGTTGGTTACTTTTCAAAATCCCTTTTCTAAACTATTAATTAGATATGCAAAATTAAGACACAGTAGTTATTGAATCATTTTAAAATAAATTATTAAACTGGTTTTAAGGCATACTACCGTATGGGGTCCCTTTCAGTCACAGCAAAAATGGGATTAAAAAAAAAATATTTAAATGGACGCAGCACAACTTTAACGGAGCAAAATAAATTTTCTAAGTGTTCAAAAACTTATTATTTTTTCCTTGCATTAAAGGATTTTTATCATTTATAATATTGTAAGGTATAGAATAGAGAAGAAAATAAAATTATCCGGTAAAATTTAAAAAAAAAAAGGCGAAAAGGAAAAAAAAAACAAAAAAAAAAAAAACAAAAAACAAAAACCACACACACGCAATTGCATGCTAATGGAAATTGCGTGAAAGTCAACAAGAAGCACAAATGTGTATAGCACCTAAGGTTTAACAAAATGCCTAGTGTGTTGCACACGGTAGATATTTTGCAAACATTGCTAAGCCTCCTGATTCAGATTAGTAGTCTAGTTTGTCCCCAAAATATATAGTACATTGAATTCGCTAAATATAGATACATAATATTATATGTAGAATATATAAGATATATAAAGGTTGTTGAAATGAAAAGATACCAAACGATACTGCGGGTTTAAATGAAGACTTAATTCAAAGCAAGCAATGTAGATCTGATCACAACGATCCCTTTGATTAACTAACCGAACGATTCCTTTTCACCAAAATCTCCTGACCGTGAAGAGACATAATCCTTCCCAATGTCCATTAGTTTGTCGTTGAAGCGCTTCCCTTTCAGATGCTTTTTCAAAGGACCAAAAACATGGAAATCGCTGGTCGACATGTCCGGGTTGTAGGGTGAATGGTCAAGCTGCTCTCAGTTGAACTTGGCCATATTCTACTGGGTTACTCTGGAGACATGTGGACGCTCGTTCTCATGGATCAGAACTATACTTTTCATGAGCAACCCTGATCCTTTGTTTTTGATGAACCTGCGTAGGATTTGGAGTGCCTACAATACACATCGGAATCGATGGTTTTCCCGTGCTCAAGGAATTCAATAAGTAGCGGACCTCGTAATTCGAAAAGACACACTGACGCATCAATTGGACGGCTCTCTTTGTAAAAGCCTCAGATATCTCCTGCGCATGCGAGTGTCCGCGCATGCTCCGGTCCATGCTGGATGCTTCAATCGCATCCATATATGTCTCGCTACGTTCTCCCACTCAAATATTTTTAGAGTTACGTAGTAGTGACGTTTGGTACCTTTTCATTTGAACACCTCTAATGGAATTATTAGAATGCTAGAAGATCGCTTTCAACGGCTTGAAAAGTAGTTTCAGTAACTTCAGATTTATTACGTGATTTAACTAGTTGTGTACAATATTAGCAATCTTTTTCTTTTACCTCTGTAAAAATAAATAGTAGAAAACTTACTTCGTAAATTTTGCATTTGAATGCAGCACTGGGGACCATTAAATTTTTTTAGTCAAAAATACCAAACATTTGAAGTGGCGCAAAGTTACCCGTAATGACTTAATTTTACTTTGATGTGCCTTCTTCTTGTTCATGTTTCCGTTAAAGTGGGAAATCCGATATTCCATGGGAAAACTAGGTATTTCATAAAATAATTAGACTGGTCAGTTAAAGTATATATGCTACCGTTAAAGTATATAATGCAGTTATTTTATAGAATACTTAGTTATTCCATGAAATTACTGATCGTGACCGTTAAAGTGTGTAATACGTTATTAATTTGACACTTTAACTAGTTATTCTATGAAATAACTAGGAATTCTATAAACTAACTAATGAGAGACAGTTAAATTGTAAAACAAATAATTTATCCAAAATGAAATAACTAGGTATTCTATAAATAAACTAATGATAGACAACTAAAAGAAAAAGAAACAATTTATATAATTTATGCAGCGTATAAATGGTACTTATGGAAACGTAACATAAAATCATTTGTTTTAACAAGGACTACTAAAATAACCGTGAAATTACAAAGAACATTATTTCTAAAACAAAAGCATTTTTTGTTGATATACTGGGTTTTACACGAACATTTTTGGAAGTGGTTTGGGGTGGAAGGTAAATGTATTTGTCGTGCAAGATATATGACATAGATTATTTTGCACTTTAACGGGTTGCAGATCGTTATTCTATAAAATAACTAGTTAAACCATGAAATACAAGAGAGTTTTACACTTTAACGGACACGATCAGTTATTCCATGAAATATCTAGGGACTCTATAAAATAACGGATTTCATACTTTAACGGTAACATATACAATTTTTGAATTCTGCAATTTAACTGCATTTTCTAGAGAACAACGATTACTTGATTGTAAAGAATGCACTATATAGTATGGCACTCAAACGTTCTTTGAACAGGTTCTAGCCATAGATGTCGTATTAACTAGATACACAATAAGAAATGGTTCCATGGGAAAATGAATAGATGGGCAAGCATGCGAAACGCGAATGCGGCGCAACGGATACTTGCCCATCTGCGACCATTGTCGAGATGCAATCATCGTTGCATCCACTGGAGATCAGTCGTTGCAGTTGCATATTAGGTACGCAACGCTTTAGCCCCTTTAATTCAAATTTTGGCTAATATTTGCTGCTGCAACGGAGTTTTGTTTCAAGATATTCAAGATTTATGGTTCTAGTTCCCTTTAAGGGCCCATTCATGAATTACGTAAATTTCCCGAGGGGGAGGGGGGTTGGAAAAATCTCTACATACCCTTACTTTGGGGGGGGGGGGGGGAGTTCAAACCCATTCTTGCGCAATATTTTCCGAATCGATATTTTGTATTTAAAATCGCGCGGTCAAGTGGTCTAGCATTGATCATGTTTCATTTGCGTGTGGAAGGTAAACAACAAATTAGAATGAGCTGTCTTTTATTTGTTTTACAAAGAATGAATAGTGTAAAATGTAATAAAAGAATCGCACTATGTATGGCATGTTTTATTTTTAAATAAGTATCGCATCGTATGCAAAAAAAAGTAAATAAATAAATAAAAATAAAATAAAATAAAATAAATATCGAAAAAACATTCAGTCTAGATTCCAACTTTTTAGTAATTATCGCTTTACACATAAAGGTTTAATTTAATAATAATGAATTTATAACGATTCCAGTGATGTGAGATTCGTTATTTTATTATTTTGAAAAACGAAATGGAATCTTACGTAAGAATAAGGGGGAGGGGTTTTAAAAATCTTACATACCCTTAAATGGTGAGGGGGGGGGGTCAAAATCACTAAAATCATGTTTACGTAATTAATGCATGACCCCTAACCACTTTTGAATCACTTTTCGCAGCAGTGCATTGACGTAAGTGTGTATACGCTTCACTTCGTTGCCGTTAAAAGTATACTTTAGACAGTGTATTTATGCTAGGGTTCATTTTTGATTATTAAGAAGTAATAATTATATCATCTACTTTTCCTAATTTTTTATCATTTAAATATCCACAATAGGCCGTATAATGCATTTTTCAAACAATTTTAGCTATTTACGATCAATTAATTTATAGAATAATTTTGAAAATATTTATTGGTTACTTTAACGGTTTATCATTAGTTATTTTACAGAATAATTAAGAAAAATTAGGACCTTTTCATCTTATAGATAATTTATCTCTAGGTTTCTCAAATTTTTCCGATTAGCGGCACACTTGGAAGAAAATTTTCTCATGGCACCTCTCAAATACATATTGATGTCACGGACTCTCTGCCCCCCCCCCCCCACCACTCGCTATTCCCTACGGCACCCACTTTGAGAACCCCTGCTTTGACTAACTTGAATTGTTATTTCGTGAAATACCTAGTTGTTCTATGGAATAAATGAGTTATACACTTTAATGGTAACACATATAACGCGTAAAAACAAATTAAAATTCAACTAAAAGACGAAATATGATATTTTTGTCCACATTCTACAAAATAAATTAACGAAAAAATGTTGCGATAATGTCCATCCTCTAAAAGACTTCTCTTTTGTAATTGGAATTAATACATGAGCTTTTAAGCTTTATTGCTCATTAGCAATCCCATTTTACACAGCAGATTGTATTAGAGGCCATTCTAAGAAACTGAATGTATTGCTCGACTTTAGCTACGTTAATGCGATCAAAGATGTAAAAAAAAGACAATTATTGTCGCAATTTGAATATCTAGAAGCCAATTACGACTTTTATCTTCATTACTTAAGACGACTTTAAGAGTTCTTCCAATTAGATTATTCATACTCTGCGTCATATTTAATGGTAAAAGAACATGCTTCCATCAACTGTTCCTCGTAAGCATTCACTAAAATTTATTACGCGGTAATTTCATTGACTAATGAAGCAATTAGAAAAAAAATCTGAAGTAATTTTGTTAACTATTTTTTAGATATTACGTCCAAACTGCCTTGTGCAAAGCCATTGTGCAAGCGTAAAACATCCATTCCAAGTTCACTCAAGATTAATTAAGAGCTAAACGTTCATGTTTTGTGCTTTCTTTTAAATTCGATTAGTGAAAATGGTAGAAAAAGATTGAAGTGTTAGTCTTTTAAGGCAGATAATGGTTTAGGTCTTAAAAACAATATGAGTTTGTCTTAAATGGCAGTAAATATGAATTACGAGTAATATAAATTCTGTAATGCAAAGCTACAAACACATTTTAAGTGAGATAAAAAAAAAAACATTGAGAAATAGTGCTGGCATTTTTGCAATATTTTTGAAAAATAAAGAGCATTTTTTTTTGTTTTGTTTCTCTACCTATTTTGTTATCGGCATATTTAAAAGTCAATCCTAAGCTAATAATTATGAACAAGTGGCATTAGTTTGATGTATTGCAGTAAAAAACAATATATAATGTTAATGATAGTAAAAAGTCACTTGTTACCGCAACAATATTGCGGTCTGCTATTGCCGCGTAAACAGCAGTATCCACAAAAATGAGTTTTCGAAGGAAGGTCAGGTGGGGTGGAATGGGTAGTTTATTTATCTTTCGAGTTACAGAAATGAAAAAATTTTTTTTAAAAATAAAAACACTCATGTTATTTACAATACTTTGATTCTATTTTTGTTCAAGAAAAAACTGAATGGAAACACTTAGTTCAGAAGCAGCCTTCTTGTAAGTTATATAGTAAAAATCAAAACTAACTGATATCGTTAAAACTTTGTTTTTAGGATTTTGTGCGAACTTAGATAAAATTCTATTGCTGTTATTTTCATTGAAGGAAGTGTCCTTTGTCAACTAAAAAAATCAGAAAAAAAACTCTATAAATTTTAAGAAATGTGTTAAAATATTTTAAGTGGGCTGGAATGGGTATAATATTAGGCTTGGTGACACAAGCTGAATTAATTTTTTTTTTCTCATTAAAAGTTATTCTCAAAAGTAAGTTGTTCATTTTATAAAAAGTTTTATATTCTGAAACCCTAATGTTATGAAGTTGCTTATGGTCGCACTAAATATGGTTGAATGGAAGACACAATCTTTAAAGAATGGTTCAAACGTTTTCAAGGCATCTGAAAAGACATGCAAGTCACCTGACACATGAAACTGTAAACCATGCTATTGATAGTGAAGTTATCATTTGCCTACTACCTGATACGAGTCATACCATGCAGCCACCAGACAACGCTAGAGCTGTCTAATTTTTCCACTAAGCTTATGTTCAAGTACAATATCTACAGGAGATTGAGTGCTAGTTGGATACAGTGTTAAGAAATTTTAAAAGTATTTTAATGCTCAAGTTCTAGAATATTTATATACTTGTGCTTATGTTGTAAAAACTCTTAGGAAGTCTTTGATGGGAAATTTTTTTCACCTTCCCCAATAATGCGAAAATCGAGATTGAAGAAGAAAAGATTCTCAAAACCTAAGTCAAACAAACCTCAATAATCGTGGACATTATATCTTTAATTGCAGCGAAATTACAAACTACATTGTTCAATAGATTTTTACCCTATTATTAATATATTGTTGTGAAAAAAATAATAAATTCAAGTTTTCACCCTGAAATTTAATTTAAAATAATACTACCCATTTCACCCCACCCCATCAGGCGGAATGGGTATAAAAACAGATTTTGAAATAATAGCTTTTTCACTAAATAATAAAAATATTTCAGTAATAACAACTATGGATATGTGAAGTGTATTGTTGAAATGTAAAAACTCAGTTAAGGATTTTTAACTGTTGGATATCAAATTTGAATAATTTGGTAACCGTTTCAAAAATACCTGTTTTTATACCCATTCCACCCCACCTGACCCTATTTGAAGAAATGCGTTTTAGATTGATACTAACAATAGGGAAATGTTCGAATTTGACGTTTTTTTTCCCGCGTTTTTTTTATCAGTGGAAATCAAATAAGCAAACTTGTAAAAAAAAAAAAAATGCGTACATTAGATTCAAAGAATGCAAAACAAAATGAAAATTTCGCAGTTACTGCCTTTTTCTGCCCACGACAGTGCACGTGAAATCAAAGTTTTAATAAAAAACATTGAGTCCCTCCCCCTTAAATGCAAAAATACTCTTTATATTTTCCCAATAAAGTAGGAAGAAAACTACACTGTAGCTGATGAACGAAAGTCTAGCTGCAAGTTGAAATTCACGTTATTTCAATTCCGAGAAAATTGCCTTGCACCTCCCAACTTTTCATGCATCTAATCATTCGCGTATTAAAATGTTAGATTTTTGAGCGTGTTTCGAAATTTCTATTTAGACAGTGGGGTCGTTTCCAAAATTTTAACAGTATTTTTTTTTCTAAAAGAGCATGCTTAAAAACATAGGATCTGACCATTTTTAAAATAATTTATTTAAGTTTAATATTTAAAAAGAAATACTTAAATCTCTGCGCTTTCATTGTTTACACTTCTGTCGTGTGACATCACAAATGATGAAATGCCATTCAATGTTGCCATTCACAGAACAAAATATTTGATTATCATCTTTACTCGCGTGTATTGGCAAAGTTATGGTTGATAGCAAGCGATGAGCGCAATTTTAATTCGCTGCTTGATTATCATAACGTGGAACCGTGGTAGAAAGATGCGCCAAAATGCATCATTTGTGACGTCATAGAGACTACGCATTGTTTGAAAAATCAGACAGTTAAAAAAAATAATTTAAAAAAAAACTGTTGGGAAAATGAAAGTATTTTCTGGGTCCATGTAATTTTTTTTGCTCATTCTATCCATTTCAATGACTAAAAGTAGTACTTTTGACTGAAGGAAATCACCCTATTGTTTTAACTAATAGTAAAATAATTAATGTCAAAACAAACTCTATATTTTATCACGGGTAAACGCATTCCGCCGTCATAATTTTGAAGTAATAACTATCATCATATTAATTGAATTTCAGTAAACCTTGTATTTCTTCCGTAATAAGTTTATCGAACCATTGTTTATAGAAAATATGAACCGCGTTAAAACTTCTGAATTCCGATAAATCCTAAACTCTAGTATAATGGAATTTACAGAACCATTAAATAACAAAAAATACAGTTCATGTGACATAAAATAATAGTAATAAAAAACAATTATTACATATGCACAAATAGTATAGATTTATTTTCGGAATTGAAAGGAATTCCTTTGCGAGTTCATATTAAAGAGTGAGATAAACGACGATATTCATTCATGTAAAGTGTCACAATAACAGCAAAAAAGTATTTCTTCAAAAGAAGCGGACATTTGAACTTCCGATGATAGTCGCTTGACGAATTATATTAAAAAAAAGTGCCTCACGGGACGCTCGGCAGAAGTGATAACTTTCATAGGATTAAATTATTATTATTATTTAATCCTTTGAAAGTAACAATTGGCTTATGGTAGCTATAATAAGCAACGAAATTTTTGCATTGTATGTTATCTAAAAATCTTGCAGAGACTGCATCAAATGCAGTTCCGTGAATTGTAGTGGTTTCTTCTGGCTTAATTATCATTTGTAATTGTAATTTTGATTGTAGAAACGATACTAAATTTTTAGCGCTATCTCAGAAGCAAATTAACATTAAAATCTCCGGTAAAAATTAAAGGAATTGAATAATAATCTTCATTAACTAAAGCAGAACCTTCTTGTGCATAATTTAAAAACTGTTTAAGAATAAATTGAATAATACTTAAAATACTTTTGTTTGGATATATATATATATATGTTGGCAATAATATTTGCTGCTTTGCTTCATTGAGACATTCCACTATACACATTTCACCAATATCGTTTTGTGCAGCCGTATTAAAACTTGTAGCATTATTAACATGTAATCCTTTTTTTTGGAGTGACAATATTTATGCAATCAAGATCATTCTGATAAACTGCTACGCCTCCTGTTCTTATATTTTGACGCTTTAATTGTACAATACGTTTAAAAGATGGAATAATTTTAGTATCCTAATTTTCAAACCATGTTTCACATAATAAAAGAATAGTACAGCGTTGAGAGACCGAATCAATAAGATCGAGACTATGAGCATTAAGACTTTGACAATTAATTGAAAAAAGTGATATTCCTCTTCTATTTAAAAAGAACTCAACGATACTTTGATCAATAATAAGAACCGACTTCATAATTGCTCGAAATGAAAAATAATTTTATTCTTTGATCACCATTCAGACTATTTTTAAACATAAGTTTTGATGTTGACGCAAAAACAACAGATTAAATGACGCGTTGTTTCTAAATATTTCGTTTATCAGAAAAAAACACTGAATTTTACGAAACATTTTAAATTTTACTCTGTGATGAACAAGTTAAATGTTTATTTTTTTTTTCTCGGCCGTCCCCAACCCGCGTTGATGAAGTTCGTTGAAAATATGTACACCTTATCACAGTTCAAAAACCTAAATGAAGCGATATATTTCTAGCATAAGTAACCGAAAAAATGTTATTGGTTTGTAAATAAATTTTAAAATTAAATGCTGTTTTGAATGTATATTGTTTACAATGTTATTGGTATTATATTGTATTATTAAACTCACCTTTCGTTAGGAGATTGCGTTATATTGCGACGATCATCCATCTTCTGTTAGTTTTATTACTTTTTCTACAATCACTTAACACTTAAAGCTGACCCAAAAAGTAAAGAAACAAAATTTCCCCGACCATGCGCGCTTCTGTCGTATACGCGAACGAAAGGAATGCTAGACGAGAGTTGCGCCGTTACGCGCGTTATGTCACAAAATCGGTTTACCCTCCCATAAGAAGTTATCACTTCAAAAATCACCATTGAGACAAAGCCAGAACACATAATAGGGTTTATATAATAATCTAAATATCCAAGCAAGTTGAGTGCCAAAATTTGTTTATAAATAAAACAAGCATTATCATTATTTCCTTGTACGAAACGTTGATTTCAGGATATATTGAAATAATACCTTTAATTGTCGGCTATTTAGTGATACATTGCCAATTTTGCTACAAATTCGGAAAAAAATATGAAACTTCGAATGAGTATCGGTGATGTTTAGTGAGATTCTCATATAATAAACGCTCAGGCCTCCAACACACGGGGTGGTTAGCGGAATCAACTTTTCGAAAAATTTGCCTTTAAACTAGTTGACTGGCGGTATTTTGTTGTCTTTACACGAGGCAACTCTGTTGAATTATTTCTTCTTCTAATTAGCCAAATTTATTCAAGCAGCTGCTCCACAACGCTGTTAAAACTGATCCAAGTTCATTTTCAACTAGTTTACTCGTGCGTAGAGCGAACGCTTTGCAATGTGCCGATGAGTTTAATCAGCTAAAAAGTTGATTACACTCACCGGAATGAGAATGGTAGTGGCCCATGGGTCCAGTACACCAGGCACAATTGACTGTCGTGCGCAGGATGACAAGAGATTCCTTCACTTTTCTACCTGGTTACACTTCCTAATAACCGCTTGTTAAAAGGTTTATTCAACTAAGTTGCCTAGTCTAAAAAGGGATCTAATTGTCAACATTTGGAAAATGAATCTGTACGAAAGTCTTCTCTGCACCGATTTGAAACGAAAAAAAAAAATATAATTTGAACGTTGATATCTTGAATTCAAATTATGTTTTTCGCAATCACGTGTGTGTGTGTATGTAATTGTGTGTGTTTGTGTGTGGAGGGTATGTGTATGTGTGTAGGCGTGTGTGAACGTAATTGTGTGTTTGTGTGGGGGCTATGTGTATGTGTGGGTAGTTGTTTGTTTTGTGAAGGTGTGTGTGCGTGTGTGTGTAAGTGTATGTGGATGAATGTGTGTAGGTGTATGTATGTGTGTGTGTAGGTGTATGTGTAAGTGTAGGCAAGTAAGTGACGCAACCTGGAGATGGTTTTCGCTATAGGAGCACCATCGTGGGGCGACCGACCGACGGTGGTGCTGCAGAGGGAGACTGGAGTAAAATAAAATCATAGGAATTCAAAACTGTCAAGTGAGAACAATAAGCAATCGTGATTGCTCAAAAAAATAAATAAATAAATAAATAAATAAATAAAAATTAAATAAATTTTGACATCTTGAATTTAAATTATGTTTTTCGCAATCACGGTTGTGTAAGTGTGCATGTATGTGTGTACATATGTGTGTGTATGTTTGTGTGTGTAGGCGTGTGTGTATGTATGTGTGTTTGTGTCTGTGTGCAACCATGAGTGTGTCGGTATGTGTGTGTGCATATGTGTGTATGTATGTGTGTAAGCGTATGTGTGTGTGCATAAGCGTGTGTGTATGTATGTGTAGGCGTGTGTGTTTGGGTCTGTGTGCAGACATGAGTGTGTTGCTATGTGTATGTGTGTGTCTGTGAAAGTGTATGTATATATGCGTGTGTGTGTGTAGGTGTGTGCATTCTGGATAATAACGCAACATGGAAACAGTTTTCGTTAGAGGAGCAGCATCGTGAGGCCGGTCCACTGTGGTGCTGCCAGAGGGAGGCGTGGGGGGGGGGGAATAAAATCATAGGAGCGCCAAAGACAGTCAAGTGAGAACAATAAACAATGTGATTGCTCAAAAAAAAAAAAAAAAAGAAAAGAAAAGAAAAGATAAGTGCAATTATTTAAAATTGTTTTTTACTCACTCTAAGATACACTATTATATTATATTTTTTTTCTTCGTGATCTACAAGATTATTGTACAATTTTGAGTTTTAGATGCTGATAAAATTATCTATTTTCTTTACATTTTAAACTTCTACTTCTATGGCTACCAATCTTGTTTTGTTGTATAAGTAGGAAAGTATCTAAAAAATTATAAATTCAAGAGGAATTGCTTTTAACTCGCGTACATGTGTACACGTACTTAAATCTAAGTTTTTATAAAACATCTAGATTGGGGTGCACATTCGATTTTTTCTAATTGTTTTTGCTCTAAGTAAACTGTCTTCTTTCGAAAACAGTCTTAAAAAGCAATGTAACATAATTATAAACAGAAACGCAGGCGGGTCTCATCACCAAAATTTAAAAACAAACATCGATCTCAAAACGTTTCCATAGCAACGTCAAACTGTACAGCATTGTTGCATTCTTTGATTCAACATCTCTCAACATAACGTTAGACTTCACATCTCAGGAATAAAACTTTTCGAGTTACGTTGCATGCAGACCATCTTCAAACTTTCACTTTTTTTTTCTTTCTTCATATTACTTAGTTATAAATTTCTGGCACACCACACCACTTACGTTCATCAAGAATCGCATGAAAGAGAGGGAAGTCTTAATTTAATAGCTCCTAGGCATTTAATCAACGATTTTGTCTTAAGCAAAATTATTCGCTTCGTGGCTCTTAGAAGGATTGCTTGATAAATTGGTTCGTAATTGCCGAATTTCGTTAATTAATATTTTTGGTTATTAATTATTCAACGGAAGAGTTTTAATCTCTAAGGCCTTACTGAAGAATATCTGGTACGCAGGGTATTTGCCTGGTTATTCATATTAAGATCATACAGTGCAGAGGGAAAATGATGAGGTTCGATTTTATGTTTAGTTCCTCGTTTTCTCTTTACATAAATATTTAAAAAACTATTTATTGTAAATGTTACTGATACACTTATAATATCAAAAGTTGCAAAAGTGAATTAAGTCTCGCTTTTACGTTAAATTCCTCGTTTCCTTTTTTAAATGCACGTTACCTTTTTTTTTTTTTTTTTTTTTTTTTTTTTTTTTTTTTTTTTTTTGCGGCGACTTTACGAGTAGCTACCAAAAATAGTTTATACAATGCAATTAAAATTTTTCTTTTTATGTAGTGGATATGGACTGCACAAATAATCATGTAAAAAAATAACTCAAAACCTTACAAACTACCTAACAATTGCTTTTTTAAGCAATCACACCCGACGACTATTTTGACCTTGACCAAATATTTTAATAATTTCTTTTAAAATATGCATGTGCGAACACTTTTTATCATTTATTTACGTGTGTACATTTTTACACATACAAAACTTACCAATACGTTTAAACATTACCTTGCTCAAAAAGAAATCATACAGCAAAGGTTATTCGAGCAAAATTAAATTCATTTGTGAAAACTAAGCATAGCGTAAAAAGTTTTTTATCTCTCATGTCATGATTGAGTAACGAATTGGTTGATACTATATACTTGAACTATGGCTGAAGTATGTGCAAGATACTGGGAAGGTAAAGTGCAGCATTTTCCAGAATGAGTTTCTGAGATCTTTGAAGAAACGCGTTTTTTTTTTTTTTTTTGTCTATACTAAAAATAGGGAAATTTTGGAATTAGACGTTTTTTTTTTCGCGCTTTTTTTTTCCAGCGGAATCCAAATAAGCAAGTTTGTTCAATAAAGCTAAAGTAGAATATATCAGTGATTTTCAAACGGTGGTCTAGCAGACTGAAACCGGTCCTCATAGACATTTTTTTCGTCCAAGTTAATTTTTTATTCTTACTTAAAAACAATAAACACCATAATAATGAAAATTCTATTCTATAAGGCATCTTTTACTTGAATTTTGTGATTAATTTTCGTGTTTTTTCAGGAATTTTTATGACTTCTGTATAATTATTACAGCAATTAATTATCCTATTCTTAACATCTTCACCGGTCTGTAAAAAAACATTTATATGTTTTTAACGGTCCGCAAATCCAAGGCTTTTTTTTCTGCAAGAAAAAAAAGCGTCACCGGTTCGCGAATTTCTTTCCAAAGCTCTTTCCGGTCCGTGGGTGAAAAACGGTTGAAAAAATGTTGAAAAAACGCGCTGCAATAAATGACAAAAATTAAAAAAAAAGAAAGAAAAGGAAATTTGCAGATGCTGTGCTTTACCTTCCTACGGTACAAAATATGCGTAAAAAAATTTCATACGGTATTCAGACAATATATTTAAATCACCAAACAGGAAAAAAGCCGTCTATTCACTCAAACATCAAAGATAAAGAGCATTTATTTTGATGTAAACCCGATATCAGGACATTATGGTGGTTCAAAAATATATGTAAAAAAAAAGTTTCTCCTGGATAACAGGACACCCCTTAATATTTTTAGACTTGTGGATAGTAATATACTGGAAGAATTTTAGCTTCCTATTTCAACTAAAAGAGGGTGCTCAACTCCCTCCCCCAAACTTCATACCTAAGGGGGTAAGGGAGTTAAAAAAAATTGAGCTGAATAACTAATGCTACATATTATAATATACACTAGCAATATGCATATCCATTGCAATAAAATAATCATTTACAAAAAAAAAAAAAACAGTTGAGGAAATTAAATGTTTCTAAATTTATGGCATTTTCTATGCTACGGCTAATGTTAAATTAAGGGGACATTGAACACCCTCTTAAAATTTGAGTAAAAAGCTAAAACTTTTACAGCATAATACAGTCGAACTCACTTTAAACGAGCCCAAAGGGACCATGATATTTGCTTTTTATAACCGAGTGCTCGTAAAAAACGAGTTCGTGAAAAAAATCATAAAAATTCATCATAGTCACTTTTTTTCTCTTCATCTTTTTTAATTTCTGTTCAGCACCAAAGAACATGGTTAATTTTATCTCTTTGAATACCTGTTTTTTGTGTCGTTGTTTTTCAAGAATACACATGCACCCACACATATAAACATATAATTTTAAAATGCTTTTATACATCACAAATTAAAAAAAAAAATGCTGTCATCGCTTGTTCTCAGTATTTATGATTTAACACTAACTTTCAGTTGACTTCGAAATGTTAAAGACAATTTTTCAAAAGAAGGACAAATTTAGCTGGAAGTCAACAGAAATTTAATAAATTATAGAAATATTTCTCGATTTTAAGTGAATTTTGCTCGTTAAGAGCGAGTTATGCGCCAACCAAGTATCTCTGATTTCCTCGCTAAAGCCGGGTTCTTGTTAAATCACTGTTCGTGAAATGCGAGTTTGACTATACTATTAGCAAATCTAAAAGAAAATAGTGGGTGTGCTGGTTTCTTTCTGAAAAAAGTTTTTTTGAACCACCATAAGGACCCTATTTGCACTACCTTCACACACGAACCCAAGACGTGAAGCCTCAACGGATGTTACTATGTATAATTTCTAGCCAGTCTATGAGATCGGATGAATGTCACCGTAGTTATCTAGTACATCAATATTAATCAACCTACGGATTTACTGATTTAGGACTACGGGAACTCATGTTTGCTACTGGTATCACAGTTAAAGCGGCAACTATATTTACTTGATGTGTTATTTGGTGATTCACTTGCCATATGAGAGAATAGATATGATTTGCAATTCATTGCATTTCACTGTTTCTGTGGAAAGCATTGACTAAGGCAATGATGAATTTAGTATTAGTAGATTTAATGACATAGGTTGCATTGCAAAACTTTGGTAACTGCTTACATAAGTTACATTTAATCGCGCTATGTTACATTACGGACAACATTTTGGACAACTGTTCCTTATGATTCGTCGCCTTTTCGAGAACTATTGAACTACTAATCGTTAGGTTATCTACAGCTTTTTAAGTTTTTATGATATGTCAAAGAATTTTTTTAAAAAATAAGTTGCCACCCATAAATTGCTTTGAAATTTTGAAAGTTATTAACTGCTATCTTTCGTTCAGGCGCAGTAAAGCTTTGATTGCTTTAAATGTTCATATATATATATATATATATATATATGTTTTTAAATTTTTAAATTTTTACTTTTGATTCCAGTATAATAGTGATCTCTTTGTTGTCATCTTGTGTCAGCTAGGCTAGCAATTTGGGATGCGCTGCTTTACTTTTCCACCTGTACCGCTTTTTGGTGTGAAGTCCGATTTCCACAGTACACACATGCAGTAAGGATTCGTTTGTAGGGTAGGCAATCATGCCCAACACATTCACACAAAGAAAGGACAAGGACAAAAGAGGGAAAGTACATCCATGCCCGAACTGGGATTTGAACTCAGCACCTCCACATTCACAGTTAGACTTCTCTGACCACTAGAACAGGTAGTATAATGATGAGGCAATAAAATAATTTCACAAATTGTTTTTTTTCTTAAGTTGAGAAAGAATTAAAATAAGCACACACATTTTATGAAGAGAATCCTATCTACAAAATCCTAGGAGTAAAACTAATAAAAACTAATCTTATCACCATTAAACACTTACGTAAAAAAATAGCTTCTAAGCACACAAGGCATGTTCGTTATCGGTAAAAACCTTATTAAATTACACATTAGCTGAAAGAAAGTTCTGATATTAGTTTTATTGGAAGCCAGTTTAAGCAGTGTACTATACCTCTTAAAGAAAAAAGTCTCATTGTTTCGAGTTTACGACAAAACATTATTTGGAACTAAATAAAAGAGTTAGTTGAAATATCCTTGGAATAAATAAAATTAAGTACTTCATCTTTTGATGGGGGCAATAATAATTTTAACAGCTATAATACCTTTTCTAATTGCAATTGTAACACTTTCTTAAAATTAAAATAAGAAGATGGTAATGGAAAAGCATTTGTATAACTTCTTAAGAGTTACGTCTTTTAAACATTTGACTAGGAAAAAAATTCCTTCGAAATTAGTTTTGGTATTTTTAATATTTTAAAAGGAAATGATTTCCCTTTTTAAATTAAAGGAAGTAAAAAATAACTAGTTGTTTCATGATGTAATGTTCATGATATACAGCGTGTTAATATGTTTATTTGACTGAGGATATTTTTACGAGAAAGGTAAAGAAGTTTTAATCGGATCCTTATACGTTTATGACGATAATTTGTACTGGTATTCTTCGCTGATTTCTGAAAGGTGCATAAAAACTACGATAACACTAGAAAGTAAACAATGTAATTAATCTAGATACATGTTTTAAATGTTGAAGGAAAAATAATAAGATTTCTGACAATAATAATTATTATTTTAGTTATTATAATTATTACTAGACCATTATTAGTGCCGTGGTATGACCGGGGTAAATTTCCTTTTTATCAGAGATTGGACTTCAATTTTCACGTGTTCCAATAAATATATGTCCCTTTATAGCTAGACCAACGTAAGGCACATTTTCACTACTTTTCAGGAGAACGTAAACGCGTCTGTTTACTGCATACGAAGGTTGACAAGTGCTCTTATAACACTGGTTAATAAATATAAAGTTTTTTTCAAACAAAATTATACTGTTATGATTTGATGCGGAATAGAAAACTGTTCATACAGTCTGACCACCGACAATATGGAAAAGACAACATCCGGTTTACAGGCGGAAATGGGAGCATCTACTAGTTTTCAGGGACACTTCCTTTTTAAAATGAAATTACGGCACTTTAGTGGTTCCAACAATAAAATAATCCCAACACGCTCTGTTAAAAACTTATGATTCTTAATTATTTCACAAAATACAGTATAATGTCGTATACGCCCAATTTAAATTTGAAGTTTATCCACATAATAAAAATGGGCTGAATAAAAAAAACATATTTATTTCAGCAATAAGAAAGAGACTAGTCGACCCGTGCGGAACTCTGCACTGTGCTTCGAATCGTTTCATAAGGCATTTCGCTCTTCAAAAATTTTAAAGGAAGAACATTATGAAGAAGAACCGAAAAAAAGTAAGCGCAGAAGAGCAAGAAGCTAAGAAGCGCTTGTAATTTAAAGACAACAGTAACAAAACCTCGTTAAATACAACGTTGTGATAATCTGATCATCGCTCACCTTTTGGTTGTACGTGTGCGTATTTTCACTGTAAACATAAATATCATTAAAAATGTGGCTGAGTAGTGACTCGTGAAAAACAAATAATCGTGCATGTGAAAAAACAGGTTGTGGCAAATACAGTCCTGCCCATGTGAGCATCTGACGGGAAAAAAAGAAACATTAAAGAGATATTTATTGGCACGGATTCGAATTGGCGCCATTCTGATTAACAGCCCGACACCCCAACAAACCTAGCAATTGCGTCTTCCTTTTCGAAAACTATTCATTGAAGGAATGCGTAGTAAAAAACAGCAAAAAAAACTTTTTGACGCAAAAAAAAAAAAAAAGATCATGCTTCTATGTTTGGTCATTAACCAGCATGATACGATTAAAAATTATTCGTAAAGCATGGAATTTGATTAAAGAATGACGAAGATCTCACGTAGCGATTGAAACAACATTCTAGAGAAGTAATAAATGAGATTGAAAATAAATGTTTTTATCTTTGAATATTGAACTATTTCACATAGAAGGTTGCTTTAACCGTTACGGCTTAAATGGCCACACTTGTTTTTTTTTTTTTTTTTTTTTTTTTTTTTTTTTATCGAACACTTAAAATGGAAAATCTAAACCAGTTGAACTGAGTCCGTTTTTTAAGTGTAATTTTTCGAACGTAGACAGAATGCATTTTTTTTTCAGCAGAAAACAGAGGAGTAGAAAATGATTTCTTACTAATGAAGTTGATAATAATTTTAATGTTTTATATCGTATTCGCGCGAATAAAAAATTAAAGGTTTACTGGGTGAAACTCGTAGTTTTAATTTGGCGTAGAATTTCATTTGTACAAAAGGTCGAACACTGCTATTAAAATCATCTACATTTCAGCATACAATGAAAATGTTTTTCTGCAAAAAAAGGATTTCCTTGAGGTAAATCTTGGAATTTTTTAATGCTTACATTACGCTGAGTGGTCTGGGTGGAGTCAAAGCTTTAAAAAAAAAGGAAGAACACCCTTCGATTAGCAGTCAACTTATCCGAATGATAACTGTATCCTGCATAAAGGAGTCGAAATACCATGTAACATTCCCATTGGATTTATTTTATTACGTGTGTTATCTGCTGTATGTTAATAAATACATGTAATGTGTAATATTAATCAAAATTTGCTATTATGTCGGAGAGCTCGAGCTTGCCCGAAGTTCAATTACTTTATAGCCGAACGCTCTACCAAAAAACAACTTATCAATTTAACCGAACAACTAAGTCCAGTGCTTTTAAGCTTTATTAAAAACACACACACACACACACAGGTTAATTTTATTTTTTTTCTTGCCGAAAGCGACGTAAAAAATTGGAAAAATGTATTAGAACTTTCATTTAAAAAAAAAGTCTGCATAAAAACTTCATGCTGCATCAAGGTTTTGCAACAGCAAGGGGCGTTTCCGAAAACTTGATTTTTCGACCGTAAGTCTATTTTTCGTCATTAGCCGGCCTGATAAGTTTTAAAATGAGAGGGGAATACTATATAAGATAATATATTGAAGAGAAATGTTTTTATTTTTGAAAATTTTTACAATTTGTTTCCGCAGGCTATTTGAACCGTTATAACTTCGATGGCAGCACGTGTTTAACAACACGGTTAAAATACAAAATAATTTGAACTAAGCTCTTTTTAAGCGTAGCTTTTCGAATGTAGTAGAAATGGGATAGGCTATTTGTTTTTTTTTTTACAAAAAGAAGTTAAAGTTATAAATTTAACCGAAAACCTCATTCTGGTTCTTTAAAACAGGTTTTTTTGCAGGAAAAAAAAAACAATTTTTAGACCGTGGGTCTATTTTTCGTCAGTAGCCAGCACGATAAACTTTAAAGAAATGTGTAATTCAAAGAAATCGATCAAGAATTGAGGAAAATCTCGCGTAGAAACCAAAAACAGGCTACAGAAATAATATATAAGGATATAACATATTGCTTAATTTGTTTATTATCTGAGTTTTGTTAACTTATAGCATTCAGCTAATTGGTATTTCAAAGTCGAAAAGGTTTCTTTACCAGAAGAAAATAATCAAACATTTAATTTTTCCATTTTCAATAACTTCAACTTTAATATGTTTCGCACCACTTCATCTGGCTTTCCGAAAACTTAATAAAATGAAGGAAATTCCAGGATTTCAAGCATAAGAGTTTTAATCAAGGGTACCATCTTAAATAATCTTATTCACTTCGAAGAACAAAGAAGAGTTGCGTTCCAAAAAGTAAAGATAATTCTTAGTTTTAGTAATCATTATTTTTATTATTAATTATCCGTCGAAAATTTTCCCCGTCAATACGCCGAACACGGCTTCAGTAAGGATTGGTTTCCAGAAGATAACGTAACAAAGATCAAACTTTCGTGAAAGTGTTTAAGAAAAATTTTTAACTTCATGCACCTATCAAAGAGGATTATTAACATCACATTAATTTCTATCACTAGTTAATAAGGCTAGAGTAAATTGAGGTGCTTTTTCCCCCAACTAAAGAGTTTAGACTGAAATCCTGCTTATTTAGGGTACACTGCTTTGAATATTTGTTACAAAATGTGAAGTACACATTTATTTGGTAAAATCTGATTCAAAAGATAATTTATTTAATTATAATACTAAGTTTGGGAAGAATATACTGTTCTCTATTTTCGGAAATACTTTTGTTTGGCATTTCAATGAAGTCAACTGGAAAAACGGAGAGGATAACCAAATGTTCAAACATGTACATTAATGAAATAAATCCAATGTAGGATTTTACTTTGAAAACGTTTCAAAATAATACAGCTGTTAACAAAAATAAAAAAATGGAATCATTTGAAGTGTACTGTATACAGTCCGACTTACAAAATGTAAATTCAAACTGAGTTTCTGGGAAGTTTTTATTCTTTCTTTTTTATCCTGTATTACAAGTTTAGTTTCGCGAAGTAACTCTATCTCTTAGCAAAAAAAGCTCAGTAAAAGTTTTTTCGAATCTAGTGAAACTTAGCTTTGTGTGTTTATTATTATTAAGCATTTGGTTAATTTGATCAAAATACCTAAGTTTGATAGAATTACATTACAGAGAGAGAGCGAGAGAGAGAGAGAGAGAGAGAGAGAGATGGGGGATTATAAATGAATCTCCGGCGTAACATAATATTAACAGTTACATCTGACATTTATTGTATGTTATTGCAAAGCGTTTGGGAGTGTATTGTATCAATAGACAGCTGCATCATTTGTTATCTATATCGATTGTTGTCATGCGGTAATGCTTCTGTGCGTAACAAGACGTATGTAACAATTAGCAGTTAAGTACATTGCAAAAAGTGATGTCTCTGTAGAATTGGGTTTTTTAAGTGTCTTTCTTTGTAAAATTGTAAATCTTTGGCCGATCACGTTTATTTATGAATTTTATTTTTGTCTTTATCTTAAAAAAAGTAAGGTTCGAAGAAATTCTGAAAGGAAGCCTGTGGCGGGGATGCGTCTGGGCCTTACAATTTTGCACAAAATTACTTCAAGCTCCGGTGGTTTGCACCTCGGGGTTTGATTTTTAAATTTCGAATTAGTATTTTTGTAATTTATTTTTTAAGCTCAAATTTCGCGTAAATGGCTATTAAAGGAGTGAAAATTACTTGAAAATATTAATATTATATATCGTTGGAAAGGGTGAAATTTTCTAAGTTCTACGAAATTTGTTTCAATGCTCTAACATAACTACGGCGGGAGTTATTTGCGTTTTCCGCTTAATTTTTTTTTTAGACTCCGAAAAGATATTGTCATCCAAAGTGGCTATAAAAGCCTTTCAAGTGAAAAATAGCCTATTTTCAAAGCGCTGTAGCTCAATTTTGTCACATTGCATCTTCTTTTCGTTTATACCATTAGAAGGAATACATTTTGACATATTGAAATAAGTTTTCTTCGATAGTGTTCTTTCGTATAAGGCAAATAAAAGAGCTTGAAATTCTGTCTGTCATAAAAAATTCTCAAGTTTAAGGTCAGGTTGTGGTAAATTTTATCACTCTGGAGGTCTAAAATTTTAGGAAATTAATGTACTTTTGGCTGTCAATACGTTCTAGTATTTTTGTGAGTTGAGTTCATTAACTTTTGTGTAGCACGCATGCAAAGTCCTGACAAAACGCAACGGAGAAACTTTTTTCTGGATTTTAAAATGCCATTAACTCTGGAAAAAAAAAAAAAAAAAAAAAAAATTCAAAAGCTCATACTTAAATTGTTAAAGGAAAAAAATTAAGTTGAATTCTCAAAAAATCGCTTCGACGTGCACACTTTCATGCTACAAAATAATTTTGTACCAAATTTCATGAAAATCGGTCGAACCGTTTACGTGCTATGCGCGTCACAAAGATACAGACAGAGATCCGGGCAGATATCCCGACAGAGATCCAAATATCAGACAAACTTTGAGCTTTATTATTAGAAAAGATTAAATTTAAAACATATATTATGAGCACTTTTAAATGCAGTATGTTTGTAAGTATAGTGTTACTTTCATGCTCTTCATGCGAATTACTTAATGGCTCCAATGAATAAAGATCGAATCTTGTTTTTATTGTTACTTTAGTAGTACAATATTTATTGGATGACTGTGGCGTGTAGTGAGTTTAGAGGAAGACAATAAAGCTTTTTTCTGGCAATGAAGCACACTTTTTTTACTAAAAAAAAAGAAAGAACATAATGAAATGAAGAAAAAAAAAAAAAACGCTAAAAATTGTGATACGACTCCTTTGAAGTTATAATGTGGTGACATGACTAATACCCGATATGGGCACCTTCACATTAACGCGTTATCACAAATTTCCCCTTACGGACTCCTATATAGAAGATAATTACCGAGTACTGAAATGAGATGAAGAAGGATTAACCAGAGGCATTGAAGAAGTCAAAAAGAAAAGATCCATCCCCTCGGAGGGAGCGAAGAACCAATTCTGGTTCAAGATTTCAGCCCCTCCTTAGGTAATAAAGCAATTATGTAGCCTCAACGAATGAGATATACGACAAAATCCACCCAGATCATCCTCATATAAGTCTAAGAAATCGGCTAATTATACAAGAAATGAGAGCCGAACAAAAGCCACCATAAGAATGCAGTAGATGTCATGGCCATGTTTATATTTCTGGGTTCCTGCGAGTAGGAAGTATTAATTTACAAATTTTAAAGAATAGCTCGAAAATCATCCCGCTATATACATTTGTTTGGTTTGACTAACCTATTTTGTGCTAGTCAATTTAATATTCTTGAGATTCGTTACTTAAGATTTCAAACTGCTGGCTAGCTTTAATTTTGACTCCTTCTAATGCAGTTACTGATACGAATATAAATAATAAACCAGTAATCGAAACCCGCTATAGCGAATCCGGGATATAACGATCCACCGGTTGTAGCAAACCTTTAAATTTTTCCCAACTGAAGCCCTTTGTTTTTAATGTAGTTTCAAATACTTGTAACGAAATCTAAACAATGTAGAATCGGCAACAGCGATCCAAAAATATCTAAAATTTTCAGTTTTTTAATAGCACTTGTCCAAGTTACGTTCTTTACCTTTTTATTCATAGGTGAGCTCCATATTCTGCAATAGTTACCTCTTTTTCACCGGAATTCTACGGTACGAACCAAACTCCTTACCTATTGGTTTTCCGATATTATTGCATTGTGAACTTTACACTGCCCATAGCTAAATTAGGCAAGCGGAAAGACATTCTGTAAAGGATTAAGTTAAATGCATTCTGAAATTGGAAAGTAGCGAACCTATTTTCAATTCACAAGAAGTTTTTATTTTTTAAGTTTAATATAGTCACTATCTGGAAGGATTGCAATTCTAAGCAGCTTTCAGTGTTTTGAGGAATTTTTTTACTACAGAAACAAGATAAACGAGCTGTAGATTTAAAATAAAAAGTAACAAAGTGTTAAAAAGCACAAATTGTGGATTACTACATACACGTGTTTCGGCGTTACATGAAACGCCTTTTTCAATGCAAAAGAAATTAGCTTATGGTTGAAATCTTTTTTTGTGGTTGGACAAAAGTTTTGTCGGATGTCATTTCAACCATACGCTCATTGCTTCGCATTGAAAAAGGCGTTCCTTGTAACGCCGAAACAAATGTCTGCAGTAATCTGCAATAAGATTTTTGACGTTATTATTTCTTATTTAACTACTCAGTACAAATCTGTTATTTTATTAAACTTAAGTTGTGGATTTGCTTACAATTGTTGGCAGAAAAAACAATAAAACATACATAAAAGCTTGCTAACAAAAATAACATTTTCCTTCCTATGTTATAGATAAATCTATACATATAATAAAATAAGATGTTTGTGTGTGTGTGTGTGTGGCGCGCTTTCCGGGAAAACGGTAAGGCCTAGAAAGATGAAATTTGGTATACAGGTGTAATTTTTGCTGAAGTTGTGCACCTCGGGCTTCGATTTTTCATATTTTAATTAGAAAAAAAAGTTATTTAATGGTTTTATGTGTTTTTTTGCACTTGTGAGTACTTTTTACCTCACAGACCCCGAACCAATTGCATCACACAAATGTTTTTTGTACTATAGTGTAGGAAATTTAATTTTAAATATGATGAATGAAAAAATTTTGAAGCTAGAGCAATTTTTGTATTCTTTATAAATTTTTGAAAAAACCTTTATTTTGCATTTTTTTTCTGGGTTTAATTTTTTTCGAAACCCATCCTGCAAAAAGTATTGCACCCTCAGTTCTAAAAGTTTAGTTGGTAATAGTAAAAACATTCTGCCCCCTTCAGAAGAAAAAAGTTTTTAAAAATACGCAATAGTTTTTTTTTTTACAATTTTTTTAATGGCAGAACACAATGCGAGCTGTTCGCTTGCCGGATAAATTCCGAATTTATCTCATCACGTGATCCACCTAAAATCGTTTGCCTTCTCTTTACCTTTTTTTTTAGTTTTTTATCTTTTTGCAAGCGCTAATTTTTGAACACTACGGGGAACATAGAACCTTTTTTTTTTTTTTTTTTGCGGGCTATTTTGATTAAATAAATAAAGCCCGTTATCTTTTGCATGATCTTTGTTTTTGTTACGGATTCGCAGTTAGGTTGGGTAGATAAAGAGATAGATAGAGGTTGAGTGGACAAAAAATGTTTTTGTTTTCGAATTAATACTTATTTAAAAAAAAAAAAGATCGTACTGTCAGGGGGTAGATATGCCTAGATCGTATAGCTTGATAGACAAATATAAAGGTCGATATAGTAGATGGACAGCAAGAAAGAGGCATGCCCGTCATTTAAGGAATTTCAACGGGGTGTCAATACCCCCCTCCCCACCCACACCATGACTTTGAAGGAACAATGTTTTCACATAAAAATGGAAGTGCTTTTCGTTATTTTTCTACAAAATTTGCATGAAGATTACGTCGTTTGTGTCTCCCCTCCTCCTCTTTTAAAAATATTCCAAACGACAGAACTAAAGATAGATATAGAAAATATTTTATTCAAACTACGAATGATATAGATAGATATAGATTGATTGATACCGCCACGAAATTTGTTTAAGCAGCCGCCGAAGGCGGCAACATTGGCGTAAAAGGCGAATGATAATATTGATATATAGAGAAACACATTGATTAATACCGTCGCTAAATTGTCTAAGCAGCCGCCGAAGGCGGCAACCCTGGCGCAAAAAGGCGGACCAGCTGGTCGCCGCAGGTGGCTAGTAAAAAAATATAATAGTTTGTAATTATAGTGCACAATAGGTAATACAGTGAAACCTGTGTATAAAGATACTGTCTGTAACAATAAATCTGTCTATAACGATGTTTTCTTTGGTCCCAGCAAAATGTCAGCATGAATAATCAAACTGTCTATAACGATAACCTGTCTATAACAATATTTTTTTAGGTCCCAACAGTATCATTGTAGACAGGTTTCACTGTACTGGTATTTAACTTAATGTTATGTTTTTCACTAATGGAAACATACCGTTATAAAGCCGTTTATTATATGAGTATCTTAGCAAGAGTGAACGTATTTCCGAAAACTTGGATTTAGCGAACTCTCGGTCATAGCGAAATCCTCTACCAGTCAACTGAAGATTCACTATAGCGGGGTTTAACTATTTTTATGCAAAAGGTTTGGTGTAGTTTACATTGTAGAAGTTGAATATTTTTCTATCTTACATTATTCTTAATTGCCGCCATGATTTTTTCTTTGACGTCAGTAACATAGTATGAACCCTGCTGTGTTGGGGTGGGCTAAGCCTTATTCGGCTCCAGTTTCTCTACTTAAACTAAGCCTGATTACAAAGGTATTTGAAAGGTCTTTTTAAACGAAAATGGTATGAATAATTGAAATAGAAAAACAAAGAAGAGAGAAAGATTAATATCAGCACGAATCTCAACCATTTTAAATGTAAAAACAAGAAAAAAAAAACACAAAAGCTGATGATAAAATAAAAATAAGAAAAACAACAACAACAACAAGCAAAGCTACTTTAAAACTATCGAGATAGTGTGAACACGCTTAAACCAAGATTGGGATAGTAGCAGAATTGTAAACAAGATCTACTGAAAAATAAAGTCATGAAACGCGCGAATCCTACCATATAAACTCATTTAAAAATAACCTAAAAAATAGAACTCCTTATTTGTGACAAAAGTTTCAAAGAAATATGAATTCAATGTCATATCACGTGATAGATGTAGTTTTTCAAATCACATGTAGTTTTGGTACAGCGCATACTTCTCGCCATATTTAATTTTTCTTAAAATATTTCATAATAATTAATTCATTACAATTAAAAAAAATCAATGTAATTTGTGCATCAGCTCATTTTTCTTCAAATGCACTAAACTATGCTTTTCTCTTACGCATTATTTGTAAGGATTTACATTGCTAAGAAAGAGTGCTAATATTTTTAGAGTCATTCCATGTCAAGTGACCTGGTGGTCCCCACTTGACCATCTCCGATTTGGATGAAATTTTATAGAGGTGTAGATATGCCTTTGAAACTCACCTATGCAAATTTTTAGCTTCCGAGATCCAAATCCTAAGGATATTTCTAGAATCTCCCAAACATATGATCCAAAATGGCGGATAAGCTGTTTGTGAAAAATTGCCATCTTTAACCAAAGTTGCAGAAAAATTTATCACTCTGGAATCCTGAAATTTTTGGAGCTTGAAGTACAATTGGCTGTTAATACACTCATTTATTTTTGTGAATTTGAGCTCATTATATTTTTATAGCACGCGTGTAAACTCGTAAAAAAGCGCGGTGGGAAATTTTTTTCCTGGATTGTAGGTTATCATGAAATCTGAACAAAAATAATTCAAAGGTTCGTATTTCGTGATTACATTTTAAAAACACTTGGTTTTAATGGGTTACAGTTGCAGAGCTTAAATATCCATTTTCGAAAAGATATTGTTATCCAAAGTGGCTATCAAAGCCGTTCAAGTGAAACATAACCTATTTCCGAAGAGCTGTAGCTCAGGTTTGTCACCTTGCATCTTCTTTTCGTTTATACAATTAGAAAGAACACATTTTTCTTGTCAAAATAAGTTTTTACTTCGATGGATTTTTTGAATAAGGGAAAAAAAATGAGCTTGAAATTTTGTCTGTCGTAACGAATTGCCACGTTTAAGGTCAGGTTGTAGTAAACTTTATCAGACTGGAAGTCTGAATTTTCAGGAACTTAAAAGTACTTTTGGTTGTCAATACGTTCTAGTATTTTTGTGAGTTTGAGTTCATTAACTTTTGTGTAGCACGCATACAAAGTCTTGACAAAACGCAGTGGAGAAACTTTTTCCTGGATTTTAGATTGTCATTAATTCTGAACAAAAATAATTCAAAAGCTCATACGTAGTCATTCTACGGTCAATATACATGGTTTTGATGGGTAAAAGTTGCAGAGTGTAAATATTGATTTTCTAGAAGACATTGCCATCCAAAGTGGTTATCAAAATCGTTCACATGAAAAAAAGTCAATTTTCTGTGCGCTGTAGCTCAAGTTTGTCACCTTGCATCTTCTTTTCGTTTATACCATTAGAAAGAACATATCTCTTCCTATAGGGGAAGGTTGCCGTCAATGAACCGGTTCCATGACAAGACCACGAAGATATTTCCCGTACCATAGTTTGTGCAGACGCGTAATTAGTTTTAATACCTTCCTTTGTCTAAAAACAATCTAGTCAGTCTAGTCGTCAAGTAGCTAAAATTATTTAATCTTATTTTTAATCGGTCAGAAAAGATTTTTACCATTGTCTTATTTATTATTGAGATTTTCATTTAGTTATAACATGCTTTGAATATTAATGCGTATAATTGTTCAATTATACGTGAACATTGATTTAAAAGAGTGCCTTTTCAAGTATAATTCCCGATATTTCATTTTTCATCATTATTCATCAGAGCAGTAACACCAATAAGAATATTCAAAATGACGCAAAAGCTATTATTGGACCACTAGATGTTTCCACGAATGGTCCACCTGACAATGTGGTACCTTTGAAAATTGCTCAATTGTTTTAAAATAAATATAACGATGAAAAAGATAACTTCAGTAATTCATTAAAATTCTTATACTTAATTATAATTTCAAAGAATTTTTTTATAAAATTGATTAAAAATTTAAATCATAATAATACAGTTTCAAATACTTTGTTCAAAAAAAAAAATCAATGTCAGTAAAATATGCCCATTGGACAAGTAAGAGCATGTAACGTGCTACAGTAGCTTATAGAAATGGTGGCATGGACCTTAGCGAAGTCTGCCTGCAATATAGAGTCCTGAAAAAAATTTTAAACTGTCGCATGGAAAAAAAAAAACCGGTTTGTAGTTACCTTAGTCACTTATTAAAAATTTAGGAGATGAGCCCTCCGAAATAGGAATATGATTAGTGAAACATATTTTGAAACTAGAATAGAAGTTTTTGAAATTGCTTCCGAAAAATGAGAGTAATTGCCCTTTCAAGAGGCTGAGAAAAGTAACATGTCCCACATATTTAATTAAGACAGAAAAAGTCTGTAAGTACTATATTACTCTGGTAGTTTGAGAGTTAAGCTTATGATTTTAGTAATAAAATGGTCAGAAATACTCTCTGACATTTTAGAGAGCAAGTTCAATCTTGCTTCGAACGAAAATTTTCAAAATCGATTTAACAAAATTCTCAAAAGTTCAAAAGAGGTTGAAAAGGTATTAGCTAAGACCAGTGTTGCACAGGTTGGGAAAATATCAAATGCTGAACCAGATGTGATGACAACAGCTGTGTGTTGTGTAAGTGCTATGTTTTTTTTTATGTTCCTTTTATCCAGAAATGAAACATTTTAGAAAAAAAAAATCTATTTTTCTCCCACTTATTGTTATTAAGTATTTATTGATCACCTGTTATAAATATTTGTAAGTTACGCATTTATTTTTTAATTTAAGAATGTGGTCCATCGATGGAAACTCGACGGTCCATCCATAGCAACCGGTAGCTATGAATGAACCAAATGCTAAAATATTTATTTTAACTTTTCATTCTTTTGTGTGTATATTTATCATGAATGTGAATATTATTTTTAAAAGAGAAATATGCTGAGAAATTGTTCCTATAATTAACGTGAAATTAGAGTAGGATTTCCTTTCTAAAAAAATCGAAAACTGTTATGTGGTTCATTGACGGCAACCTTTAGTCCAGTCAATAGATACATTTTACCTCGCAAAAAATGGGGTCAAAGATTTTATTTTTTTAATTTGTACATATTGGTGCCGACATGGAAAAACCAAGTTATCCAACACGAAAGACCCCGGGAGAACTTTTGGGGGCCGAAAAACCACAAAAATTTATGACTTTTTTTGTTTTTTCCAAAATATCTCCGAAATGGTTCAACTTAGAAAAAAGTTTTAAACGTAAAGTTTAAAGAACATAAAATTTCCTACAACTTTAGTATTTACAACTTTTTTGTACCACAAATAACAAGCTTGCTATAGCTCTTTGAAAATAGGCAGTTTTCCTCCACTCCGAAAAAAAAAAGCTTTCACACTGAAAGCAAGGCGTCATAATTATTAGAACTTCAATAGAAACTTTAGTTTCAGAGAGTTTATCGACAGTTAGAGTAGTTTGAGTTTCTTGCTCACCTCCCCCCCCCCGCTGGACACAGTAGCAATTCTGGCTGAGAGATTAGTTCTCACTAGACTCCAAAAACAAACGATGTATTATGAAACTGAAATACATATATACGCATTCATTTAAAGCACATACGACGATGCAATAATAATTTTAAAAAAAACCTTCCCCACTGCTCACGAACTAACTTTTCTGATCTGACAGAGGTAGTCTTCATTAGACTCCAATAATAGATGATATATTGTTGTTTGTAACTGGATTACACAATATATACATTCATTTGAGGGATATTATTCGTACATTCTTGTCTAATTATTGCAAACAAAGATGCGATTTTTAAATATTAATGTGAAGGAATGAATATTAGGCAGCTAATAAGCAAACAATCAACACAGTCATGCATCCTATGCTCTGATACAATAATAATAATAAACCCACTCGCTCACGAACTAATATTTCTAGTCTGACAGAGGTAGTCTTCAGTCAGACTCCAATAACATATGATTTATATTGCAGTTTGTAATTGAATTACAAAATCTTCTCATTCATTTAAAGCACATAATTCGTACCATCTATTCAATTACAAGCGTAAATGCAATATTCGAATATAAATGTGAATGAATAAATATTAGGGTGATAATAAGCAAACAATATACATAAAAATGAATAAATAAAGGTACAATAGTAATACGTAATGAACACTTTGAAAAAGTTCTGCAGAAACTGACTTTTTGAGGCATGAAAAACCCTTACAAAATGAAAATCCAACTGTAGAAGATCAATACATACATCTAAATTACAGAGAGATTCATTCGACCTTAAAGCAAATAGAGAAATAACAAGAAAATACGCTGTTTATCTTCTTCGAAGCCGTTTTGAAGGTCCAGGTTCTCCCAGTTCAGAATCTGTAGGGGGTAGAAAGAAGCTGTGGTCCTTTAATTGTTCATCTCCTTGTTGCAGTAATTCCAAAAGCTCCAGGAACAAATTATCTTCTTCAGCAGTCTCATCCAAAGATGAAATTTCTGCAACATTTTCACAATTTGTGCCACTGCAGTGTTTGCACGTGCTGCAGCATTTTAAACCTGCCTTGTGAGAAGAACAGGCTCCAGTACAGTTTTTCTTGCAGGTACAAGGTACAATCTTCAAAAGATTCTGAGTAACTGAATCTCTTTTCGTGTCAACATGCATTAAACCTTGCGTCCTGCGTTCCCAACCCCATTTCTCTGGATCAATTATGTTGCCCAACCAACTTTGAATTTGGTGGTAGAACCGATATGAGTAATAACGTCCAGCATGCCCCCCCCCCCTCCCCGCACGTTGGAGGTACCCCTGCAAGATTTATCTTAGCCCTGTATACTAGTTTTACAAAAAGATTAAATTGCAAAGTATCCAAAGATAGGTTCAAATACTTTACGTCACCTGTGTATAATATTTGCAAAATGTTTTCTCCAGCTGCAGCTAAGGAAGGCATCATCATGACAGATAGGGTCCATAAATACTTCAATAGCTTCCTTAATTTCAGGAGGGGGTTTTTTTTTTTTGACTATTTTGTACAATTTAATTTTGCCTTGGCCAAAGATCGCCGTAGTCGTATCACACCCAATAGACGCATGGATGAAAATAATATTGCTGGGGTCAAACTTAAAAGGTTTATTGGGGAAAAAAACAAATCACAAGCATTCCCACTTCCAGGTTTTAAAAAGAACAAGTTGCTGAAAGGCTGTCCTAAAGCTGTCATCAGTCCTCTCGCTCACTATAACAACCTTTTCAATTTCTTTTGGCTTTGAAAGAGCAGTAAGTGAGTGAGTCAGCATCATCTTGAGTCTGCCTGACTTCAATGCCACACTCTTCGAAATATGTCTCAAGAAGTAGAATAAGACAATTCTTTTTGTTATAATTTGCCAGAAATCTTTCTTAAGGAATTTAGTTAACACGTTAGGTTCAACCATTACTTCAAGGGAAGAGATTGATTGCTCATTCATATAGCATTTGTGACAGGCAGTGTGAATTGTCACTTCTTTTAAGAACTTCAAAAAACGCTGATGTTCTTCATTTTGCCATTTTGCGCTGCATCTTTGAAGATTTTCTGTTCCCTTCTCCTTCACAATTTTTATTTCGCATTCATGCAAACTGATTTCGCAAATAATAATGATAATAATAAAAAAAAAACACCTTGATCAGGCATGATCATTTTTAGGAAAAAAATTGTAATTCAGAACACAACCCTGAAGTGACCAACATGAGTAGCTATTGAGTTGATTCATCTCATTTGGAGAAAAAAAAGGAGGGGGATGGAATGGGGGTGTTTTGTTTAAATTAAAGGGAACGGACGCATTTACCCTCAGCTGTGAAAGACAAATGATTTCCAAGGTCAGACTGCCGGCGTTTCTCCTTTTTTCCTCCGTTATCCGATGCGCTTTCACGCACTTCGCTGAGGGGGTTCAGAAAATGTGTGACTTTCAAGAAGCTGTAACTCGCTTGATTTCATGCTACAAAAATGTTGTAATGACAAAAGTTGAAGGAAATTTAATCCTCTTTAACATTTGCATTGGACGTTTTTTTGTAATTTTAACCATTTTTGAGATATTTTGAAAATACTACAAAAAGTCACAAATTTTTGGGGGTTTTCGGCCCCCCAAAACTTCTCCCGAGGTCTTTCGTGTTGGATAACTTGTTTTTTTCATATTGGCACTAGTATACACAAATTTAAAAAATAATATCTTTGACCCCATTTTTTGTAAGGCAAGCCCGTTTTTTTCTACCTATTGACTGGACTACTTCCCCTAAAAATAAATTTTCTTTCCGATGGTGTTCTTTCAGATAAGCATGAAAAAATAAACTTGAAATACTATTTGTAGTTTACGAGAAAATATCGTTCCACAATGAATAAAGAATGGTGATTGCCATGGAAACCGGCTTTTGTGATTTTGTAACAATTAGTAGATAGAAATATTTTTTTAAATTTATCTTTTAAAAACCTATTTTTTAAATGATGTATGGTAAAAACAGAAAATCATCTTGTTTTGTCTGATGTATCAGTCTGTTTCCAGAACAGAATGTTTCTATCATATTTAATTTAAAAAATAACTTTAAAAAAAAGAAAAAGAAGCATTTCTAAATAATAACTATTGCAAAATCACTTATATACCGGTTTCAACGGTAATCACCATTTTTGATTCAATTTAGAACGAGATTTTCTAGTAAACGACAAATAGTATTTCAAGCTCATTTTTTCACGCTTATCTGAAAGAACACCCATCGGAAAGAAAATTTATTTCAATAGGAAAAAATATGTTCTTTCTAATAGTATAAACGAAAAAAAAGATGCAAGGTGACAAACTTGAGCTACAGTGCATTGAAAATTGGCTTTTTTTTCATGTGAACGATTTTGATAGCCCCTTTGGATGGTAATATCTTTTAGAAAATCAATATTTACGCTCTGCCTTTTTCACCCCTCAAAGCCATGTATATTTGCGTTAGAATTACCAAGTACGATCTTTTGAAATATTTTTGTTCTTAATTTATGACATTTTAAAATCCAGGAAAAAGTTTCTCCGCTGCGTTTTGTCAAGACTTTGCATGCGTGCTACACAGAAATTAATGAACTTAAATTCACAAAAATGCTAGAACGTATTGAAAACCAAAAGTACTTCTAAGTTCCTAAGATTTCAGACTTCCAGTGTGATAAAATTTTCCATAACCTGACCTTAAACTTGGCAAATCGTTGCGACAGACAGAATTTTAAGTTTTTTTTAATTATTCGATATCAAAGAAAACAGTTATTTTGATACGAAAAAATTCCAATAGTATACACAAAAATAAAATGCGAGGTGACAAACTTGAGCTACAACGCTTTGAAAATAGGCTATTTTTCCCTTAAACGGTTTTGATAGCCACTTTTAATGACAATATCTTTTCGAAAATAGATATTTAGGCTCTGCAACAGAAATCCATTAACAACAAGCGTTTTTACAATGTAATCGCGAAGCACGAACCTTTGAATTAATTTTGTTCAGATTTTATGACAACTTAAAATACAGAAAAAAATTCCTCACCACGCTTTTTTACGAGTTTGCACGCGTGCTATAAAAATATAATGAGCTAAAATTCACAAAAATAAATGAGTGTATTAACAACCAATTGTACTTCAAGCTCCAAAAATTTCAGGATTCCAGAGTGATAAATTTTTCTGCAACTTTGGTTAAAGATGGCAATTAGTCACAAAAAGCTCATCCGCCATTTTGAGTTATTTTTTCGGGAGATTCTAGATCCTCAGGATTTGGATCTCTAAAGTTGAAAATTTGCGTAGGTTAGTTTCAAAGGCATCTCTACACCTCTATAAAATTTCATCCAATTCGTAGATGGTCGTGTGGGGATGATTTGAAAAATTAGGTCAGTTGACGTGAAATGACTCTTTAACCAAAAAAAAAAAAAAAAAAAAACTGAATCCAAGTGAAACTAAGAAGAAAAAACAGTATTGAACGTCAATGCTTCAAACACCTAAACTATAAATAAAATTTCGGATTTTTTAAATTCAAAGCTCAATTTGTATTTAAGTTATACTTTTATCGATGTGAAATATTATGAGGTGATATTGAATTAACTTCATAAGGTTAGAGACAAAATACTATAGAGTAGCACAGTTGTAGCAGATAAAGTGCTTAGGCTACTTGATAACAAGGCAAGATGTTTATTGTGTAAAACTCAGCAATTAAAACGAAAAATGTACTTAAGATGTATAAACAACAAACGTGTACTGCAGTATGCGACAAAGTTGAAGAAGTCGAACATTTTAAACAGTGCTGTGCCTGTACTGCAGTCAGAAATTGCTTTCATATTTCCTTTGACTCTTAAAAAATTACATAAATAGGATGGTATGAAGCATACAAAAGTCCTAAATGAGTTTTTGGATTTAATAATTATGTAAATACAATAGCTACATTTCACAATGCATTTCTGCTCTATCTTGTCATCTTTAAAGGCAACGAATTATTAATAGTCATTAATTACATCATAGTTTCCGGTAGCACACATAACATTTAATTACATTACATCACTTTGACGGCACCTATGGCATGTCAGGAGATCAAACTGCAGTGTTTGTGTACATAGACAATACTACATTGTTTCATTGAAGGCATCTAGTCATATCCATTGATTATTGCTGAAGAGTGGATAGTGTATTCATTTGAAGTGTGGATTACTGATTAAAACATTCATGAAAAGAATTTAGCATTACACAGTGAAATCACTATAGAAAGAGCATAAATACAACGAAATACTGATAAATCCCGGTACAACGAATACCATTACAACTTAATTTCAGTTTCAAAAAAAGTAATTTTACGTCCCAGTTTAATTGCTGATACATTGCTTGAATACTATTACAAGGAAATTCCGTTACAACGGAAAGAAATAGCTCTGTCAAGAAGTTTGTTATAACGCGATTTCGCTGAATAAATTTCTGCAAAACAAATTTTAAGCCCCAGTTTAATTTTCATTAGACTACTTGAATTCCATTGCAACAAAATTACCATTAAAAGAAAAAAAAATTGTGGTTACGAGAAATTCGTTGTAACGGGATTTCACTATATTGCAGGTCTTCTTAACATGTGGAACAAATTATTATAAGAAGAAATTTTATTACTAATTTATTTAAATCCTTAATGCTTAAGTTGTCTCGCAGAAAGCATCTATATCTACAGATCTTTTCCCGTTTACAATACGAGGCGTGTTTCTTAAGTAAGGTCCGTTTTGTTTTAGACACCAGTAGCTCACGCGCATACCGCAACAAACACGTGCGTAATGTACCGGCATGCCTCGGGAACAACTGTGCTCATTTTCAGCTCTGCAGCTAACCTGTACGGTTCTGTTCTATGCTTTCATAATGTTTAAGAGACTATCAACGCTTTTTTTTCAGCAAGGAACCTGTCTGCTGCAGAAACTCATCGACAGATTTGCGAAGTGTACGGTAATACTGTTCTATTCTATTCTATTCAAGAGTCACAACTGACTTCAACTGTATTTATGTCGAGGACTGCATACTAAGTGCCTTGCCTCCATTATTTTATATACCGATAGATGGCAGCACCATCACCGGATCGAACAGTTAATGAGAATTTAGAACTAGTCCAAGAGCTAATAGCTACCTGGTACTAGCACCCCCAGAGGTATCGTTTCACTTGGAGGACATTGAGACCACGAGCATATTTAACGTCGCCCAGTCCCCTTTAATGACGACGGTGGGTCTTCGACCAGCGGGGATCGAACCCGAGCCCCTCCGGCCCCGAGTCCAATGCCCTACCGATCAGGCTACCACGGCCCTGGTAATAATGTTATGAGTGAAAGCAAAGTGCGTAAATGGGTTCGAAAATTCAAAGACGGTCGTGACAACGTAAATGATGAGGGGCGCTTCTGTCGCCCTTTGATTACAGACGATTAGATGGATTCAGTGGAAGCGAAGTTTTTGCAAGTCTGTCGATGAATTTCTGCAGCAGACAGGTTCCTTTCTGACAAAAAGCGTATCCCTGATCGAACCTCCTATGCGGCGGGCGAGTTGATAGTCTTAAACATTATGAAAGAGTAGAACAGAATCGTACAGGTGAGCTACAGAGCTGAATATGAACACAATTGTTTCCGAGGCATGCCGGTGATCGAGGCACGTGTTCGTTGCGGTATGTGCTCGAACTACTGGTGTCGAAAACAAAACGGACTTTACTTAAAAAACACGCCTCGTTTTTAAGATAAAGCACCAGTAGTGGCCAGTGCTTCAGTAGTGGCCACTACAAGCTTCAAAGCACAATAGAAGTAGCCACAGTCAAGTATATTTTTAAACTGTGAGTCTACAATATTAATTGCCTCTCTTGAAACTCAATGAGTATATTATAGCCCATTATTTCCCCAAACTTCAAATTTGACCCAGTAGTGGCTGCTACAAAATTTGAAAATTTCAGTAGTGGCCATCTGAAGTATCCCATCCAAAGAATTTACATTACTTACTTTAAATTCAAATAATTGATGAATGAAATTGAGTCAATATGATAGTTAGATTAAATAATAACAAAAAACCTCATTATTATTGCTCATTTCTTTCTTTAAAGTATATAAATAAACTAAAAATGACCACTATTAGTGTTTTACCTTATACAATTCAAATTAAGAGAAAACTCATGATGTAATTGCTTTTTCAAATAGTCCTAAAAATTAAAGCATGGTAGTGTTCAAAAAACACACACACATTTAAGACCGCACGCGGTTTTTTCAACAAACACTCAAAACGTACCCTTAATGATTGATCATTAGGATAAAAAACAGCTCTGAGTATATTGATTTATGTATTAAATCATTATTACAAACTGATCTGCTTCGTTCACGTAAAAAGCAGTAACTACAAAATTTTAAGTTTTCCATTTTTTCCCGACTGCGCGTGCGCGACGCAAAGGAGGTAATGTGCTTATAAGTCTATGTATGAATGTCTGTTCCTATATGGCGTTCTAAGGGCTAAATTCCTTGACCAATTTTTGTAAATCTTACGTCAATCGATTTGTCTTAACCTTGGGAGTGTCACTAAACACATGACAGTAATCAAAGTTCACCATATCAACAACCAGATGCATGTTTTGTCAGTATGCGATCGGCGCAAGTTGGTTGTTGCACACTGTGTCGCACGCAGGTAGCGTGCGACACAGTGTGCAACAACCAGCGTGGTGCAACAACCAAAGTAGGTGGTTTTCGCTGCCTGAATTTTTTTTTGTTTACTAAGTCTACTAATTGGGGTTTCAATGACCAAGTGGTCTAAGCGATTGCTTCTCCCACTTGAGGCGGTGGGTCAAGACACCCTCGCTCCGGATGAACCTGCCCCTTTTTCTGATGTAAATTATTTCATGTGTTCTTTATATGTATTCTGTACTGTAATAAAAAAATATATTATGCGTAACGAAGGCAAGACACTCAGCTTGTAGTCCTCATCAAAATAAACCCGTGCAATAAGCACCAAAAGAAAGAAAGTCTAATAATTCGGTTTTCATCTCTAAGATGTTGCATTTGTTTTTGCCTTGATTCAAGGGACTGAGATTCGCGACGTGTACATTCTTGTCAGGGTTTTTTAGTCTTTCGAGAAAGATTTGGCTGACGACGTTTCCGATTTCGTGTCATCATCAGTTATACAGGCTGTTTATATAGCTGTGCTGTGGTTGACTTAAGTTCGCGCATTTTTGCCGAAGGTCAAACATATGTAGCTTTAAGTCGAATTTGTTTCCTAGAAGGGAAAATTATCAGTAGTTTAGACCACCGCAAGTTACTTAATAAACCTCACGATACAAACAAACTCTCAATGAAATGACAAGATTGCGAAATACACCGTCTTATAATCATAATATCTAAATTAATGAAAATTAATTAAAAAGTGTAAAATAAAATTTTTTCAAATAAAAACAAAAAACCTGACTGCGTAAAAAACAAAAAAAACTAAAAAGTAAAATGTATAAGCCCAGTAGTTTAGAATGATATCAAGTACTACTGAATAACTACACCGTTGAAATAGTTTTATAACCGTATACAAATAAGACAAATCATTATTTCAAAAGCAGAATAGAAGGATCAACAGTCGGGGCCCATTCCTTTCTGATTCAAGGAACCCCGTAAAATTTGAATGAGCCCCGACTGTTGATCCTTCTATTCTGCTTTTGAATTTATGATCTGTCTTATCTGTGTACGGTTATACTGTCTGACCACGGATTATATGGAAAGAAAAACATCTGTTTTACAGCCGGAAATGGACGAATCTATTATTTTTTACTGATTTCAGCTTTTAAAGAAGCAGAGGCTCTTTCAAATGAGCGGAATACACTCATCAAATTTTACTTTTCCCCCTTATTCACATAGATTCGTCTTATCTGGACGTTTGAAAATTCCATGCAAAGCGTGGTTGGACAGTAAAACTATTTCAACGGTGTAGTTATTCAGTAGTACTTGATATCATTCTAAACTACTGGGCTTATACATTTTTCTTTTTAGTTTTTTTTTTTTTGGCTTTTACGCAGTCGGGTTTTTTTTATTTAACATTTTTTTGTTGTTTATTGCATGATAGTTTTACTGTACAAGCTTGCGTATTTGATTTACGCAGGAAAAAAAAAAAAAAACTTATTTCAACAGTTTCCTACTGTTAGTGTATAATCCAAAACGCGTTTCTACAAATGTCTCAAGAATTCATTTCTGCACATACTGCCGTTTACTTATCCATGTCAGTAACGCGCTACCTACTTTGCATAACAAAACTTTAAAAAAAAAATGCGGCCTTTAGCGGGAATTTCTTTTAAAAGCAGGTCGATGCAAATTTTAATAAGTTAAATGTGTGCCATTAAAAAACGCCTCTTTAAACCTCTTTCGTTAACAATGTTCAGAAAATTAGACTAAAGATAAGTGTTTAGAATATCTGAACATAAAATTTTACTTATATTGTTTGAGTATATAAACGTATTACTTTCTTGGTCAGCAAAGCAAAATGCAGAAGAAACCTTCGGGCTGTGAATAAAGCAGCTTTCTTATATCCACAAGCAAACGTTTTGTCATGTAAATAGCTTTATTTTTACGGTGCACTTCACATAATCACTGCCAACTGTTTTCTGGTAGAAATGATATTTTGTCTGGAATAGGAATAAAACTTTTTTTCTTGATGCAAAAAGGAAGATCTATTTTACATAGAACAAACTCTTCCACAAAAGTAAGATAAAATAACCTCTTACAAATTCTTTACAGTGCTGGCCAAATTATTAGACTAAAGAGTTTTTTATTTTTGTTTTTTGTACACTATTTGTACTAAAATACTTTTTACTGTTAAAGTACAGTACATACTGTACACTGAATATTACATTAATTTAGCATAATTTAATGTTTGCAGGTGGCAGCACTATCTGATTTGTTTATGTTCTTTGTTTATCTATCTACCAGGAACATAACCTCAATCAGCTTAAACAGTTCACTAGTATTTTTAATAGTGAGTTCTGTTATATTTAAAGTTAGTTTTAGATAATTAGCGAGTATGTGTATGTAAGTATACATAATAGTGAATATAAACAATTTTTACCTCCTTCTTTAAAAAGTTAAGAAATGGTGTAAACCTTGTGAAAAGTATACTAAAAAGACTTAAAATGCTCATCAAGAACAAGGGAATGCAAACTAAGTAGTAGATCATTATTTCACTGTTCGTTAATGTGTCTATAGTTATGTATCAATAAAGAATTTGCTTTTAAAACAGTCTTAGTCTAATTATTTGGCCAGCACTGTATGACTGTTTTTTATTTAAAATATCATATATATACTTCGCTTATAGAAAGTCATTTTTTAAAAAGTCATCATTTCATTTAATTTTGTGCTCATTATTACACCTTTGTGGGCCATTAATTAAGCATATAACTTAACTTTTTCAGCTAGCATATAATGTAAGTTTTTCTTTTAAATGATTTTCAGATTACATTTTGAGGAGTCATAAAGTCGCATGTGACCTATAGTTCACCCATTGATTTTTGTTGATGTAGAACTAAAACCTTTAAACTAATATTGTGTATCCCGTTTTTTCGGCCTACATTAATTTAATGGTGAATCAAGTAACTGTTATTCAAAGAACAAAAGGATAAAGGACAAAGAAAGTGTTAAACGGCTCCTTGGATTACAGAGCAATGAAATTGTTGCAACGAATTTCATACTCTGCGAAGCATCAGTTTAATATTTAATTCGTCTGAAAAAAAACAAAAAAAACTGGCCAATAAAGTGAGGAATTCAGAAGGAAAAAACCCTAAGTGCAGATGAAAAGGGTAGACTTTGGTAAACATTAAAGAGATTTTTAAAAGAATGATGATGAAGTTATCTTCTCCGAGACACTAAGGAAATCTTGGTGCTTCACGGATTATTTCTATTCGGATTTTTCCCGAATTTCAATCTCCTGTAAAAAACAAGTATTTTTGATACAAGTTCCCTGAAATGATTACGTGTTTTTTTTGCGTAGAATACCATTGCTGTTCACTTTAGCACGCCCCATCTTGATTTGTTGACTTTTTATCACATGGATAGCTACACTAAATAATCGTTGGTAATAAAAAATCAGAATTTTCTCTTTGGGGAATAATTTTAGGTCATAACAGCCCTTAAAGATAAGAATTACCATACCTGAGCGCAAAACCCATGAAACATATTTTACAGTCAAAATTTATGATAAAACTCTTTAAAAAATGTTAGATGTTATATAATATTCTTGAAAATGTTGAAACATCGTTATTGATTTGTATGATATTTTGAAAAATAATTTCGCAAAACTCTTAAGCTAGCTATAATAGTGTGAGCAATAGCATCAAACATTATTTTGAAATTACATATCCAGAGACTTTAATTGCCTGGAATAGCCATAAAAGAATAAAAGGTTCTTCATTAAGAATCGGACACCATATACTAACCGGTAGCTACATTTTGTTTAGCACACTAGCAAGACGTCCGCGAGCATTGAACAGCTCCACATAAAAACGTTTAATGAAAAACGCTTCAGTATTTAAAAAAAAAAGAATCTTTATTTTCAGCTGAAAGAAAAAATGCCGGTAATTTACCTTACGAAGTACCATTTTTAAAATTGCAAAATTGCGAGAAATACTAGGATTCAGGATGTCAGTATTACAGTCAATAAATATAAGTTTACACATGCACGATCAACTAGACTAGTTACGTATAAATATCGTAGTTGAGGTAATGAGAAGCAAAGGGATGTAAGTGCCGAAATTAAAAACTTGGGGATAACCAGTACAAATAGTAGGTGATCCAATCTTCCATTTTAGGGCAAGAAATAGTACTAGTATTCTGAAGGATGCTGTTATACAGAATGTTTAGAAAAAAAAATCAATAAAAGTCCACCTTGGGTCTTAAACGCGTTTTCTTAATGCGTTTTACTCAAAACTTCAAACTGTTCTCTTACATTTCGTTGCTTTTCACTACCTCAATTGTAGTAATATATTGACAAAAAAATATGAAATAAAGGAAAATATGAAATACTGAAAATGAAAATAAATACCTTAAAAAGTCGAACCATAAATAAAAAAGTTACATCAAAAAATGCATTCATGGCTGCTTTACCATAGGACGAATTCTCAAGTTAAGATGTAAGCAACAATGTCGAAAAACTACTCGATGCAGTTTTTATACGGCAGAGAAAATTGGTTTTTGTGAAACGAATGCAGTAAACCACCGCCAGAATAACATAAGCAAAACATCCTTCAAATATAAGAAAAACCAACCACATTCATGGAACGTTATTTATGACATGCGTGAATAGGCTTTCGCATTAGTGTTTGCAGCGATCTTTAAACTGACAAATGGCGGGGAAAGACTTACGAAATTGTAACAAAACATGAAAGAATCGCTGAGCGAAAACAGTTCCTGCATATGAACATAAGTGCAATAAATCTACCTTTATGCTTACGAATTTCTTCAAAAATAAGCAGCGTGAACACTTCCAACGAAAAAGGGATATTAAAGGTTGATTTATGCTTGAATTTGTTTAGTCATGTGTTTGGTTTTGAAAAGAAGCTTTGTTTGATTATTTGGAAGGAAATTTATCGCAATGAAAGGAAAAGCAAACTAGAACAGAAGAAATATTGTTAGCATAATAATCTATGCACGGCATTTCTTTGTCAGAAAAATGTATCGATCATGTTTTGGAACGAATAAGATGTTAAGGAATCTGACAATATTGGATTCATATTATAATTGAACACGCGTTTGACTATATAGGAAGTTAAAATGCAAGATGCATCCTGGGGCTGTGATACAATTCATTTAAGGTATATAATAATAGTATCAGATTGCATTCTTTAAAAGTATACATCTGATCAGCAATAAATATACAAGGAGTTAATAAAGTCTAGCACTGATAAAGAAAATTTATTTAAAAAAAGCTATTTCGGGTTTATGCATATTTTGTTTTTATTTTATAATTATCTAATTAAGTTTTTGTTATAATTTTTGCAATATTAGCTAATGTCATGCATGGAGCGGTAATATTGAAAACTAAAAATAGTCTCTATGGGAAAAAAAGTCCCAGGGCACAATCACGCAGAGGCTAGTTTCGCGAGGGGGGGGGGGGGGTTGAGGATGCACGCTCCCGAACGTTTGATTTTAGCTCATATTGCTAATTCTAATATGACACTTTATATTATACGGACTGTTATCAACAAGCCTTCGCACCCCAGAAGGTAAAATCCAGCAAGATACCATCAAAATGCAGGGTGCCCGAAAATTCCTTAGCACATTTTAAAAAATCATAGAAAAGCAACAAATTTTTCTATGGATATGCAATTTGCGCCATAGAACTTCACAGACTCACGATTGTGTTTGAAGATGACCACCACACCCAGTATCTTCAAGCCAGCATGAACTGCGAAACATGCTTTTAGATCTTCAATGCCAGAAATGCTGAACAATTTTACAGAAGGGGGGGGGGGGAGAATCATGAACCTATGAAGTATTCTGGTGGACATGGGATGAACATGGGTACCGTTTAGATGTGGTTTGGGCACCAAACGGAGCGCACATTCAGCTCTAATAACGAAAGATATTCCTTTCTGTTTAATAAAAGGATTAACATCTTACATTACGTTTTTATTGCCGTGACGTTTACCTGTAAACACACTTTTTTCTTTTTTGTTTTTTTTTTGCGATGTCATAAAAAATTTGCAAACCTGTCGTGTATTATCGGACAAACCGATCATTCATACGAGCATTTGTTGCTTTTTTATGCATTTTTTGAATGTGTCAAGGACTTTTTGGACACCCAGGACTTTTAAAACCAACATTTTTCTATTGGTTTGCAACTATGGATTTTTACTTGTTGTCAGACTATTCATAAGTAAAAATAAATTTTGTACTGGCGCATTAGGGTAGGACAAACATGTGAAATATTTCATGATTCAAATCATTTTTAGGAAAGAGCTCTTCTTTATTATTTTCTACCGTTTCCACCACCCTGCTTGTGTTACAGGAATCATCCGATTACAGTGCTGGCCAAATTATTAGACTAAGACTGTATAAAAAGCAAATTCTTTATTGATTACATAACTATAGACACAATAACGAACAGTGAGATAATTATCTAATATTTAGTATGCAATCCCTTGTTCTTGACGAGCATTTTAAGCCTTTTTCGCATGCTTTTCACAAGGTTTACACCATTTCTTAATTTTTTAAAAAAGAAGGTAAAAAATTATTTATGCTCACTATTATATATACTCCATACACATACTCACTAATTACCTAAAACTAACTTTAAATATAACAGAACATACTAATAAAAATAACTAGTGAACTGTTTAAGCTGATTGAGGTAATGTTCCTGGTAGGTAGATAAACAAAGAACATAAACAAAGCAGACAGTGCTGCCACCTGCAAAGATTAAATTATACTAAAATAACGTAATAATCAGTGCACAGTGGTTGCGTTCGATGAGCACGACCGAGAGCGACCGGTTAGTTAATCACGTGACAACTAATGATCACGTGCTCCAATCAACCAATCAACTGCTTAGAATGGTAACCGGTGAGGTAACCGGTTGATCATAGAACGCTGCGGTAAGTCACCGGTTACTTACCGATCGACCGGTGAGGTTCGTCGAACGCACCCAGTAGGTACTGTACTTTTAACAGTAAAATAAATAGTATTTTAGTACAAATAGTGTACAAAAAACAAAAAAAAAAACAAAAAAAAAAAAAAAAACTCTTTAGTCTAATAATTTGGCCAGCAGTGTACTTTCGGCTGAAACATTCACAGCACTACATTCTGTCTTTGGATAAAATGGTACACAACAGCATCCCTACATGTAGGGATAGCGGGACAGGTTGCATGAAAACGTGACGTATGGCTATGTAAAAAAAAAAAAACTGTTATTGTTTAATCGCAGGAAATATCTTAGTTGTACGGAATGCGTAATGCTGAAACATTTTTGATTCCATAATTGTATCTATCAATCTTTTTCTAAGAATGTGTGGTCCACATAAAATAATTGAATAGATTGCAATCATTTCATCAACTTCAGCAACCTAATAATTTGAAATAATGGCACTTGAAATTATTTTATTAAAGTCAGCAACTTAAGAATTTGAAATAATGGCAATTGAAATTATTTTTGAGGGAAACATGTTGCTAATTATTTTGATTAAATATTAGCAATTACTGAGAGGTTTTATTAAACAAAGCATAATTTATATTTAAGGAATAGAAACGGAATTGGGTTTAAACAATTACTTCTAATTATTTTCAGTAATTAAATATTTATTCAAACAGCGAGGTACCCAATATAATATGATTACAAGTTTGCTCATGTTTCATATGCGTATTTCGTTAACATCAACCTAATTTGAAAAGGTATAGCAAGTAGTATGTCATTATTTTTTATTTTAAGATTAATAAACTAATAACTATTCCCAAAGAGTAAAGTTATTTAATTTTCAATTATCCCAAAACAGTGTCCCTAGATCATAATTAAATAAAGTGATATACATTTCTCATTCAAGCACATTAGTTTATATACAGAGTTTGATTTGAATCAATTAAATTTTAATCTAAGCATTCTGAAGTTATGTATTTAATTTGTTGTACTAATTTACAGTGGGATATTGTAAAAAATACATTTATTAAGATTTTCTTTTGTGCCTTTACACAAAGAAAAAACATAAAAAAGATTAATTGAAGATGGTTTTTAATAACAGTAATATTATATGTGGTGACATATGTTTATTTTTTGAATAGTCGTAGTAAAATGTTATTATCAACGTGGTATTAAAAAACTGCTGAAAGATGGTTAAAGATGGTTAAAGATGGACGCAAATATACTAGCGTGCATTTGGAAAGCTTGGGTTTTTAAGTTGACAATGCATTATTAAAGAAATAAAAAACGTTAGTTTTTTCAAACTTGAAATTAAAAAAAAAAAAAAAAAACGTTTACACAAGAAAGTAACAATAGTAAATAAGTTAAATCAAGCACAATCTAGGGGCTTGATTTACGTTGTTTACTATTCTTGCTAAGCAATTTATTGATAAGTAAGCAACAGCTTACCCAAGTAGAAAACACGAGTTTAAAATACTGAAAAATAAGTCTATCCGTTTTGCATTTAGTTCAGTGTTATCCCCCAATTTCTTGTCCCTTTGATTTAAACTAGCAAACAAAATGAAAAGTTTAAATAACATAAAAAATAAGCAATAGCCTAAAAAGGACATTTAGTTTTAAAACGATTTTTTTCGAGAAAAATAGTGAAATCAATAGCTGCGGCTCCCTTTGATGTATCTTTTTGAATAAAGCTTCATTGCAAAGATCAACCAGCATTTATAATCTTCACTTTCATGAGCGGAAAACAGCATCTTCAGCAAATTTGGGAGAAAGTAATCCTTTTTTACATCTCTTTTTTGCTGAACCAGGGAACATAAAAGCGTACCGATAGCAATTTAAATTTCTCATCCCTCTCTTCTCTTTCTCTCCTTGTTCCGAACTCTTAGCTCTAATTTGTCTTCTTACTTTTTTCTCTTAATGTCCTATAATTGTGCTTCCTAATCGATTTTTTCAGAGGTTACGGTTACGTACAATGTTTTATTCCAGTAAAAAAACATTAATCTCAGTTCATTGTCATTATTCAGCCCATTGTATCTTACATTTAAAAAGCAATATCTATTTGATATTTTTTAAAGTATAATTGTAATTCAAAACAACTGTAATAAAACGTGACTAATTTCTTTTATTTAGGGGGAAATTGTTTGAAAAAAAATCATGGAAAAAACTAATTTAAAATTTAGTCTTCGTGCCAGAATGCAAAGTAGCTGCACTAAAATTAAACTTCATGGATGATGAAGAAGGCAGTTTTGAAAAGTATAAATGAAATTAACGAACATTTAAAGTTAAGCTAAAGATTTTTGCTTTCTTTTTGTCCACATCTTTGCCTTTGTACAGGTAAACTAAATTAAATTTAATAAAAGACTGCTTTTCCAATTGGCTGCTTTTTTCAAGGTCTTACTTGTTTTTCTCAAATAATAATTCGCTAATTATAAGATTAATTCTTCATTTTAATGTAAAGTTTTGAAGATTTAATACCTGTTTTCTTCTACTTTGGGCGTCCATTGAAGTCTATTTTTAAAAAAGTTTTATGAAGTAATGTATAAAGACATTGATTTAGGATTAGATAGCTAAATTGAAAGATATTTTGATTTTTTTAATCACATTTTTGACGAATTTGTAGTACATAAACGTACCGTGTGAGTATAACGCCTATATTAGCAGGTAGGTCTGCGCTGGTGCTAATATTTCAAAAGTGTGAAATTTGAAACACTAAAATATTAAATTTCTTTGTTCTATATATCACTGGTAACCGATGTAACTACAAGTTTTTACGCATATGCAAAAAATTCAAAACGACAGCGGAGGGGTTAGATTGGGGAAAAAAAGAACATGCCTGCTTTTCCAATGCTTTTTTGCAAAAAAAAAAAAAAAAATCGCAAAATTTTTTAAAAGTCTATTTCGATTTTTTGCTAGCGACATATTGAACAAAAAGTTAAAAATATTTCCGTTTTGGATAAGACACATTTCAAATTTCATAAACATCGCAGATTCATCTACCGTTCCCGGTATTGTATTCAAATTGTGTATTGCATGATAAAATCGCTCGATGCACTTCACAAAACTTTTAAAAACGTGCAAAAGAATGACATTTATTAACTATAACTAACCCCACATTAATTTATTCGTTATCTCATTTAAAAATCTGAAGAAAAAAATGTAAGCATTTATTTTGAACGCTCAAAGTGAAATCCTGCATTAATACATTTTTTAAATGATAAATTAAAGGAATATGAAGCAAAGTGAGAAAGTGAAATATCCACTTATCCGGTAATATTTTAACTATATTGTAAAACATGTAGTCTAATATTCTAATATTTTGTTGTAAGTCCAAGTTTATTTTTGTTATTATAAAATAATTATGTTCTTGTTATTAACATTTTAAACATATTAATGGCTAAGAATATTTGGTTTAGATTTACATATTTAATATTAAGCATCTTTTAATAGGAAATGTTTTGTACAGTTGGACAAGTGCATGAGGGGAAAAGTGGAAAGGAAAACGTGAAATAGTTCATTTCGTTTATTATTTCGTCATTTATTAAATCAGTTATGAAACCATTTATGAATTAATTCATTTATATCAATCTATTTGTTAAATTCAATTAAAATGTTTCATTCATTCACTTATATTCTCTCACTATTTTTCTCAAGTAATAATTTAGTAATTTATTTATTCATTTATGCGTTTGTTGCCTTATTATCTATTAGTTTATTACTTTATTTATTTAAAAATTTGATCAAAAATATTTTAAATAATCAAATAGAAAATATTTCATTACAAAAATATTTTATTTTTTACTTCGCCCCATTAAAAAAAAAAAATCGTGAAAATTAAAACTTTTTTTGAAGGTAAAAATTCTCGCCAAGAATAAAAAATAATTCAGTATAATTTATGTTCAGTATAAGTTACTAAAATAAGTAATGTTACTAAATTTTTCAGTATAAGTTTGATTGCATAATGCATTGTTCTTTCTTTATTTACTGGAAATTTTAAGACAAATTTCAATCAAAGGAAGACATATTAGAATCAAAGGGAGAAAATGCTTGTTTTATTAAATTCCAGATGTTTGCTAAATAATGTATAACTTTGCGGTCTATGATTATATATTTTCATATAGAAAAATATTTCAATAAACTGTATATCAAAACATTTTCTCATACATCCCAGAAAAACGTATTACGTACTTTGAAAGTAATGAAAATGCAATTTGATTGACGATTCAGTTCACTTCTGCTTGGCAATTTGTTAGGAATACTTTTCTGAAGTTCTAATGAAAGAAGTTGACTTCAACTTCATTAGAAAATTCTTTAACGACAATTTATCTTTCGAACTTCAAAAGTCTTCAGTCATTTTTCGCTTAAGTGTCATAATTAATTTTAAGACATAATTAGAAGTGATTTTTTTCACTCTATAAATTTTCTAAGAGTGAACGTGGAGTGGAATATGCTTTCACTCGAGGACATGTAATAATAATCAATTTCAAAGAATTTCTCAAAATGGCATACACGCATTTATATTCAGACTAATAAGCTAAAATTTTTAGTTAACCCTCAAAATACTAAAACTTCGAAGCACTAAAAGTTTTACTGTTCCTTTTAATTTTAAAAAATGAAAGTTAATAATTATTTTGTAGGAAATTTTCTTAATCTTTGTTTTCTTAGTAAATTGTGCGCACAATTTGTTCTGTTTAGTTGCGAGATAAATATCAACAGCTTATATTAAAGGGAAGTTCAAATAATAGAGTTGATAAATGTATATAATTCTTTCTTCGTGATTGAGTAAAGTGATTTATACTTTCACACGAAAACATGTAACCGTAATCAATTTTCTCCAAATGCTAAAATTGGTGCTTAATGCTCAAAATAATAAAATATAAAAGTCTTAGTTTTTTTACAAGAATCAAATTAATGTATGCTGAAAAACCTTCTATGCAATTTTCATACAAAGTTTTCTTCTCAATTAACATATCTGCTTAGTACGTTTTGCTCTTTTTTTTTTTTTTGTTTACTTGCAAGATAGAGACTATGTGCAGATGAAGATTGTTGGGACTCGGCCTTGGACGAGTTCACCCCAAAATCGGTTGAAAACAAAATATGCATGGGATGCTTTAATCAAGCTTTGACGAAATAAATCTTTTTGTCAAGCGTTGTTTGCTTGCAATTAGTAAATTAACTTCAATTGAAAAACTGCCCCAAAATCCCATGTAAGGTTCATATTATGGAAGACTTGATCTGCTTATCGTATTTACGAATTTGGTATTCTTGACTATTTTACCAAGCGCCATCAATGCTGAGCCATATACAGTTGTTGAATCGATTATTTCAGAAAGGGCGTAAATCCTACGGAAATCCATTAGACATACGCCCTTTCTATAATACTCGCTTCAGTTGGCGTCTGTTTTTGATTTAACAAAATGGCGTGCAATACACTCGGAAGTTCAATAATGGCACTAAATGACAGTGTACAAGTAAATCTTCATGTATTTTGTTTTTTCTGGATTGAAGTTATAATAAATTAATGCAATAAAATTATTTAAAACAAAATGTCAGTTTTTTCGTGCTTGTTGTTTGTACTCGCTTTAAATGCTCATAAAGTTTTGGAAGATATACTTTGCTGTTCTCTTTATGCTGTTGTTCCTCGTATAGGTTACATTTAATCAGATTTCTAGCGCAAACGTTATAAATAGCTATGGTGTCAAAATTACACCAGGGGCATTTGCATAACATTTTTAACAGTGTTAAGAACAATATGACGCTAGATTTTCTGTTGTATATGAAATAAACATTATAAACTTGTTAAAAAAATGCATAATAAATTAAGATATGAGATAAGTTTTGAGCCCTGCCTATCAAGGCTGGTCATTTTCGATTCATAAATCCTAAAGAAAATAAAAGTTTAATAGAATAATTTTCCCGTGGAAACTTAAGGTTGTTTCTAGTCAACTGCTTCACATTTCAACAACACAATTGAAGTAGCACAGTTTAAAACAATGACTTTTGGTTCTGATCGCTGGACAAAATACTAGTTAATCAACATATCCAACTGTGACTAACATAAGCTATTGAATCATGTCTTGTTTGAATTTCTCTTGCTTCAGATTACGTATTAGATCTTTGAAATTTATAATCGTAATCAAACTCCCCGCAAGGCCACTTACTAGTTTAACTACTCAACTCAGGGGTGAAACAGCCCCAGAAGTTTACCACACTAATATTTATTTTTGAAATTATTTATACATAAATAAGTAAAACTTCAAGAGCAGGGGTTAAAGCAATTTCAATTTAATAAAAACTGAAATATTTTTTTCAAGAATCCGTCTACTGCTAGCGTTTTTTAATTTACATGTTGGCAACTAAGAATGAAATTTCAAGCAAATATTAAATGAACACCTCTAAAAATAGTTCAGATATTGCTTCTTTGCAAACCCTTTTACTGGAAAACACGTATTGGAGATTAAAAACGGTTTCAGACATGTTTTACCACAGATGGGAAATTTTGCATTATTTTTGTATTATTTTACATCACCTTTGTTTCCATAAGTATTGTTTAAGTAAAACTCTCAAACAAATGGAAAATTTTACTTGCTCCAAAACAGGTTTGACAGAACACGTACACACACACAAAAAAATGCTTTTAGCTCTGTTTCGGTAATTTATCTTTGTGATATCATAAGTTAAGAAGGATGGCAGATGAAAAAGAAATACTTCCATTAAAGTGGACTCCTTCAAGTATCATCAATCACAAAATAGCCATTTCTCATGACGAGGCATAGAAACGTTGGGAAACGTAATAAAAGAGCAAGTTTGCGGGAAAAGGGTTTTGTAAGGTACATAAGATATTTATTTGCGAAAACAGAACATTACATAACGATTAAAGAATTTGTTTTTGAAAAATATTTAATCGTATTTAAATTTTTTAAAGTAATAAAAATACATGGCTTTGATTCTTAATTTGGATTCAAATTTTATCAATGACAATTTTTTTCTAGATATATTTTTTCCAGAATAGGGATATGTCGTTCATGAACGAACGGGTCAAAAAGAACGAATCCTTAAAATGAATGGATCCGTTTGTTCACATAAAAAATGAACGAGCGTTTTTTTCGAACAGTGAGCAGTTTGAACTATTGTATTAATGCACTATTGATGAAATCGCATTTTTTTTTCTTTCGAAAAATACATTAATTTTTAAAGGTTTAACTCTCACTCAATCTCAAATTTCCTCTTTCTCAGTGCAGTACAAGATATATTCATCTCGAACCTTTTTACTTTCTGCATTATTCATCATTTTTCTTTCTGCAGTTTATTTGCAATTTTCCAATGCATCAATTTTAGTAATGTTTTGTGTAACTTGTTTGTGCTACTAACAAAATGTTTGGCCTTTCTACCACCTGTCCTCAAGCACCTGCTAAACTCCTTCAAACACTTTCTGCCGCTAAAGTTATTTCTAAACCTTCTTTTATCATTTTTTTGGTGATCCTTTTGTTTTCTATAATATCTGTATCAACTATCAACTGCAATCAACTATCGATAACTCGAGGCCTAATAAGTTGAATACTCCTTTATCTCGAACTTTTCAGTCGGTCTCAAAATAATTTAGTGATTAGAATACAATGTTGTCTCTATATCTCGAATGTGTTCCCTCCTGTGCAAATGTTAACTCCAGGTATAATAGTTATTTCCTAGAAGTTTTAGTTCAATAGAATAATCTCTTTAAATTTCCCAAAATCTAAAAATAAACAAAAAATCTACTTTTTTCTTTGATTTTCACACGATCTTGCAAAACAATAACAAAAAAGTGCATACAATATCAATATTTAAAACGCAGAGTCTAAGCGTATTTATCAGTTATATGTTTAGTTTCCTATTCAGATAATTTATTACATTACATTTAGGAACTCAAACAATCACCCAATAAGAACAAATAATTTTTGTTACCAGTAAAAAAATTTCAAATTTTATATTCTCTAAATCCTTTTTATCGAATTTTCCTTTACGCGAGTCCGAATCAAGTCTACTCAACTTACAAACAAGGCCGGCCTCCTTTTAGGATGGAGTGAAAAAAAGGAATTTCCGAATTACGAAACGTACAAGTTATTTTCTTCGGAAGTACAAAAGAGCAAAAAACATTATTTTACAACTCCTGTCGAATATTATCATTCTCTGATACAAGAACCCGGAACGAAAAGGGCCGCAAGTATTTTTAGTAATTATCAGAAGAACTATCCAAACCTGTAAAAATCTACCGCTTGAAAAGTTTAAAAATTATATTCCTAGAGAATGTCCCTTTAACTTTGGCTGGAACAGATCTTAGCTTGCATCAACAATGTATTCGTATGAAATTTGCCAAGATGTTTCATCTGGAAATTGCTCATTGAGCACGCTGTATACACAGCGCGACGACAATTTCGCGCGGCGACATCTGATTCTCTGAAAAGTATAACTTTTAAAGACGGGCAAGCAAGTTAATAGCAAGATTTTTTGAGTTATCTCCAGACTAAACTGCTTGGAAAATTTTATACGAATATTGTTGTTGATGTGAGATAAAAGGTTTCTTCCAGTCAAAGTTTAAGAGGAATCTTCTAACTGCCAAACGGAAAGACCTTGAGGGCAACAGACCTGGACAAAATTCTGGATTTAGGTCAATTCCCACTGGATATGAGCCCAGGTAAAGCGGTTTGACTGCATAGGCCCTAGTTCAGTCGTAATGTGGGATTCAAAGATTTCAGTTTGGCTCTAGAAAAGGCAATGGTTTTTCCTTTGAAATTAACATTTTTTACCCTTTTCTTGATATTGCATTGCAGTATCACCCAACTGAATGTATTTCACAGTATAGAGTAAATTTCACCGTCCCTACGTTTGCACTAACAAGAGACGCAACAAATGTTAGGAGAGCAAATATTGCGCCAAACTTTTAAATTCCAAAGGAAAACGCTATTTGCAGTTCCGGAGCAAAACAAGCAAATTTAGACCCTCCTAGGTGCCGAACTAGAGCCTATGGAACTCTAACTATTTTACTTGGGCTCATATATAGTACGAAATTACCTAATTTATTTACTTAGTTAGATTTTATTATTTATTTACTTAGTTATTTATTAGAGTTACTTACTCAGAAAATACTTAGTTTACCCAGATTCGTCACCCCCAAGTTTTTGCTGTCTGAACCACACTGATTTGCAGAATCCGAATTGTAATGGCGTTTTCATTGGAATTTGAAACTTTGGAGTAATAACTGCCCTCCAAAGAGCCATTCGGCGTCTCTTGTGAGTACAACGAACGGGGGGGGGGGAGATTGTGAATGCATTTAATTGACTCATACTGCAATGCAAGAAAAGGGTTAAAAAAATCTAATTTCAAAGGTAAAACCATCGCTTTTCTGGACTCAAATAACAACTTTGGACCCCCGTTGCAGTCGAAATAGGGCCTATGCAGTCAAACCGCTTTAGCTGGATTCATATCTAGTGCGAACTGACTAAATCCAGAATTTCATCCAGATCTGTGACTCTCAAGGTTGTGCCGTTTAGTAGTAAGATATATATTTTTAAAATTCACCAGTGGTACATTTTCGCAGGTTATAATAGCTTTCTAATTATCTCTGAATGAAAAGACTTGCAATTCCTTTCGTTGTTGCGTTCAAATGTTGCGTTCAATGTCTCAATCAATGGAAGTCCATTTGCATACAGCAAACAATTATATCTAAACGACGAATGACACTTCCTGTCACACCGGTTATTGGTGTTGGTACTGTCTCAACACCACCCAAGTTGTCAAGTGACTGCTCATTACATGTTAAGATTATTAACAATGTTATATTGTAAAATTTCAGCTTTTCTGCTCCTAACTGCATATGTCGTGTGGTATTTAAGCCCGGTTCTTGTATGAGAGTACAATGATATTCCACAGGAGTTGCAGTAAAATGTTTTTGCTCTTTTTCTCTTGCGAGGAAAATCATTTCTACGTTTCGAAATTCAGAAATTTAATTTTCTTCACTCCTCTCTAAAATGAAGGTGGCCCTGTTCGCAAGTTGAATAGATTTAATTCGGACTCTCGTAAAGGCAAATTTCGTAAAAAAAGATTTACGGAATTTGATAATCCTAAACATTTTTACTGGTAACAAAAAGTATTTGTTCTTGTTAATTGGATTGTACCATTATTGTATGAAAAAAAAAATACAATAATGATAAATATCAAAAGTTATTAAATGTAATGTAATGAATTATTTAAACAGGAAACTAAACATATAACTGATAAATAAGCTTTGACTCTTCTTTTAAAATATTTACATTGTATGCACTTAACCCTATTCTAGTTTTGCAAGATCATGTGAAAATAAAAGAAAAAAGTTGGCTTTTTGATTATTTTGAGACTTTCAAAATTTAAAGGGATTACTCTATAGAATTAAAAACTTCTAGGAAATAATTATGATACTTTGAGTTAACATTTGCACCTCCAAGTATTTTCAAAATTATGCATTTTAAATATCGTAAAAAAAGTTAAAAAAAAGATCGATTTTTTGCAGTTTTTGGACTTTTATAGGGCGATTTTTGGAACCTAAAGATATTATCCTATTAGGCTAAAATTTTAAGAGCTAACTATTGATGCAAAAAGGCAACTTTTGAGATCCCATGCGTTTCGAAATTCGAAAAGTTGTGTTTTTTTACTCCACCTTATTGCCCACCTCTAATGCAGAGCATTCCAAAAGAAGACTTCCTGAAAAGTTTCCAAGACATGTATAGCACATCTCAGCAGTGCTTAGTTATGGTAGGTGATTATTTCAATGCATGGTGTATATAAAACACCCAATTTTACAACTCGAAATTTTGACTTACGCGTGAAGTCTTGGAACACATCTTTCGTTTATGTCCTAACATTCCCTTGTGCTACATCATACATAAAAGAAAATAAAACAATCAAGAAGTTTATTTTAAAGCTTCACACTATTAAATGCTATAAAATACAGCTCAAAATTAAACAATTCATATACTCACTATGCAAAATGGTGGAGATAGCAAAAAAATTATTATATTTTGCTTTGCTAAAGAAAACTGCCAAAATAACTTTATTGAGACAGAAACCTTCTGAGATTTGCCATTTCTATGAATCAAATACGAAATCAGCTTACTTCTAAATTGAAATCGCTTTCGGCGAGAAAGGCCTTGTTCAGTGTTAGCTTTTAATAAGATTTAGATATTTAAAGAAAAGTAAGTTCTTAAACTTGAATCTTTCATCCCTGTTTCATTTCTTTTTTTTGCACTTCAGATATGTTTGAGATACGAAACCAATAAAGTAAATCAGAAAAAATATTTTTATGGAGTACTTTCTTGAAGTAGAACTCTTTCTCTTTACATTTTTGCTTTATTTTGATCGCTGGCTTTATTTCATAAGTGAAAATATTCAGCTCTGTTTTGTGAATGCCCCATTAAACAATTTAAACTAAAAAAATATTTTTATCGACTATCTAAATATTAATAACCTTTTATATTATTTTTATTCATTCGTCAAAAGTGTTAATATTTTCATACCATATTTTAAAACTGAATGTTTTCTTCATGATTTTCGGTTTTAATGATTTAGGATTGGCACGAACAACAAAGCATGAAGCATTGATCCTCGGCTTTAAACCTTTATGGTTAAAAACGACGGTGTACTAGCGAGTGATAACTAAAAAAAAAAATGCAGGCATATTGGCTGCAACATACTTTTATTGATAGTTTAAAATAAACTCTATTGGAACCTTTTGATTATAGCAATCAGATCAGCTGTAGCACGGCATTATTTCTCATAAAAATATTTTAAAAAACATATTTTTTAAGTTATTAGTTACATCAGTACAAACTGTTTGAGTTCTGTCCCTAAATGTTGTTACACTTTATTTCCAATTTTTGATCCCCTTTTGTAACTGAGTGTCACACTTCATCTTACCCCCTCAGTCCCTTTGTCACGTGTCACGCTGTTTTTTCATTAATATGCTGTTATGAAAATGTGTGATGTCACACTTATTACCACTCTTCTCCCTTTGTGTGAAACTATCTTGAAAATTTACATTTTATGAAATATGCCTTTTTCGTCACTGATTTCGCAGCCATTTCGTCACATCGATCAAAAAATTTGTCCCACCAGCCAGTAAACAACAGAGCTAGTGTAATAAAAGCTAAAAAGTAGACTACTTTCTAGCTACTAGTAAGTTACAATATGAACATTTAAAACGGATTCTGATGTGCAATTATTCTTCAAATAGCTTTTTTCTTTTAAGCTTTCACTGAAATACGATATGCAATTGATTCTCTACATTTTATTAAGATGCCGTTCTTGTGACTGAATTCAGTCATTTCGTCAAATTGATCAAAAAACTTGTTCCATCAACCAGTTTAACGACAGAGATAGTATAAGAAATCCTAAAAAGCAATCTTTACAAATTTTGCAGTAAAATATACTTAAAATTTGAGCATTCAAAATGGATTTTGATCATCTTTTAGTCCCTGTTACAGCTGTCACTACAATAATCAATTCTCTACATTCTATTAAACATGCCTTTTTCGTCAATGATCTCTGTACTTTCATCACATCGGTCAAAAAGCTTGTCTTACAAACCAGTAAATGACAGAACTAAGGGATCTTTACGAATGCTCTAGTTAATTATCATAAAACTTGAACATTGAAAATGGATTTTGATGTGCATTGAAACACTTATACAGGTTTTTACTAAAGTAATTTATTCTCCACATTTTATTAAGCGTGCATTTTTTTTTCATTAAATTATTGATCAAAAAGCTTGTCCCACGAACATGTTAACGATGGTGCTGGAATAATAAAAGTTAAAATGAGATTTTGAAATTTTTTATCGTTAGTTATTCTAAAATTTGAAAATTTAAAATGGATTTTGATGTGCATTTAGTCCCTGATATAGCTTGCACTACCAAAAATTAAATCTCTAAATTTTATTAAGCTTGCCTTTTTTCTTCATTGACTTATCGATCAAAAAAGCTTGTCCCACCAAACATATTATCGACAGAGATAGAATAATAAAAGATAAAAGGGGATCTTACAAATTTTATCGTTGATTATCTTAAAATTAAAAAAAATTAAAATGGATTTTGAAGTGTATTTAGTCCTTCATACAGCGTGCACTGCAATAATTGAATCAATAGATTTAATTAAGCAGGCCAATTTTCGTCATTGAATTATAGATCAAAAAGCTTGTCTCACCAATACATTATCAACGGTGCTGGAATAATAAAATCTAAAACATAATCTTAACAAATTTTTAATAATTATACTAAAGTTATTAATTTTAAGATAATTAATTATTGTTAATTTAAAATAGGTTTTAATGATAAATTAATCCTGATAATGCTTTCACTAAAGCTATTGATTCTCAACACTCTATTTATCATGCTTTTATCGTCATTAAATTATCGATTAAAAAGCCTGTCCGATCAACGCATTATCGATAGTTCTAGAATAATAAACGCTAAAAAAAGAAAATTAACGAATTTGATTATCGTAAAATTTTAAAATTTAAAACGGATTTGATGTGTATTAAGTCCCCGATACATCTTGCACTAGAATAATTGAATCTCTACATTTCATTAAGCATTTCTTTTTTCGTCACTGATGAATTTAAAAAAAAATGGCGATGCTTAGTTTCGTTTCTTTTTCTGAATAACGAAGAAGGGGAAACGAGACAAATGTAACACATTATGATCCCAAAGGAATTCAGAGGGGAAAAGCGAATGAATAATAAAAAAAAATATATTCAAAAACAAGTAATTTGGGACTACGTGCTTAGTTCCGAAATTCTTGAAATTTTGATCTTCGTATGATAATTTTCTTCATTTCTAATTTCTCTAAACTACGATGAAATCATGAATTAAATAACACTGCAAAAGGTAATACTTATGTTTTGCATTTCACTGAAAAAACATTCAAAAACGCATTAAATAATCATTACGGTGTTTTCTGATGCATGTAATTTGTACCGGTGTTTCATGTGAGTATAAACTTTTGTTTCATTTCAAATTGTAAATGCGCATTTGTAAGCAGATTTCCGAAACCTATTTCCTAAATCGTCGGGTTTCATAGGGGAATCGCTTGTATAACGGGTGAAGTATTGCATCTAAAGGAATAGGACTGAAGAGAGAGATTATTATCTTGGAATGCTGACATTTAGGTATTCATGCATTTTTAATCGAAAATAATATAAAGGAGTTCGCCGCTGTTTTGAAAATTCGTTTTAGTAATTTTTGGTTTAAAATCAACGCTGTTGTTGCAATGTTTTGCATTTGATTCCGTTCAGTGCTGTGATACTCTAATTAGTTCAAATTTTTACAACGAGTAATTAGCACTGAAATATTTCTTAAGTAATCTGTTTCATTTTTAACTATCTCTTTTTAAAAAAATATGTTTATTAAACTTATAATTTTATTAATCTCTTAACAAAAATTGTTTCGGAAATTTTTGGGAACACCTTGGATTTGACCTGTTGCAACCAAATATTGTCACTTAAATATTTCTGAGTTAATTTGCACCAGAGCAAATATTATTATCAATTAAACTACAATTATCAATGTTGGGTCCTACCTTGTGCGATGAAAATTTGACGAGGAAAAAACTAAATTAGTTGATTATGCTTACTATTGCTAGTTTCATTTCGAAGCTCATAAATATTAATTTGATAATGATTTATCTATTTTATCATTTAGTTTTAGAATTTTTTGGGTAATAAACGTTGTTATGGGAATGATTTGTATTAATAAAGTTCGCCCTGCAGTGATACTGTGCTGAGTTCAACTTCGTACAGCGACAAATTGGCACTGAAATCGTTTAGAGCTTATTTCTCTCTTCAGTTATATCGATTGTAAAAAAACTTACTGGTTACAAAATCTGATTCGAGGTTATTACAAATTTAAGTGTTTTTCTATAAACATACTACAGCTGATTTTTAAGTTCGCTGAATCAAACAAAGTTTACTGCTATTTTAGAAACTAGTTTTAGTAATGTTTTGGTTCAGTTGTACATACAATATGATTGGAATAATTTTCATGGAAAACTTTCGCAACACTACGACACTGCAAAATAAAACTGTGTAAAAAATCTCGAAGAATCCGAAGCGAACAGGCTTTACGGTTAGAGTAGTGTATCGGCAGTGAATTAATGATTCAGAATCTGTTAACAGAATGCTTTTTGTCAGGCTACTTTAGTCTTATGTAATTTGAAGACTATTTTAAAGAAGTAATTCGTTCATTACTTCTGTGTGTATAATTTACAATATTTCACTATATGCTCATAATAAGCTTTATGGTTAAAAAGTACATTATTAATAGTAGTACTAATATACATAATATGTGGTTTTTACTTTATGCATTATAGTTTTATAAGTATTATTTACATATTTTAAAAATGCTTTTTTTTTAATGAAATCGCAGTTAATATTTACTTTTCACTTTTAATCTTATGTTTTGTAAAGCAACGTTTTAGAGGCCTTCTTTTAATCTTATT